>NC_133324.1:676494592-676794592 GCF_042186555.1 Aquarana catesbeiana | reverse complement strand
TTGAGAACAGAGTGCTTCATATTCTTAAACTCAGCCTCAACACTAGCAGAACTTGCTGTGACATTAAAAGTTTTGAAAAATGGAACCAGTATCCCGGTCCAAAGTGGCAGGTAACAACAAAGCCGTGTAATATGAGGAACAATTGCAGGTAAAAAATTGCACTCATCACGCAAATTGACTACCCATTGTTTTAATTCTGTTGAGCATGCGTCAAGTTTTTCTTTGGGTTCTGGAATGTCAGTTTCATCCTCAAACTCTTCAGCGGGCAAAGTCACACATCCTTTCATGATTCTTTATTTTAGGAAGATTTTACAAGACTGACATTAGTGTTTTTCCCATTTCATCACAGCCTTCGGCTTCACTTAAAGCAACTATAAAAATGGCCTTGATTAGATCTTTGGCATCAGCAAGGGATACAGATGTGATGAGCTGTGCTACAGCCCTTATGTAAAATTCTTTGACTCTTCTGCCTTTTTTTCTGTTTTTTGTAACATCAACTCTGACAAAGCATTGGGGCAGTTTGGAAGATTCCTTTTCCATCAATACTCCAAAGCAATGGTTTATATAAGTCACGAGGTTTGGGTAAGGTGCAAAAGCCCTCACAATAGCACCAAGTAAAGCCATGGAAAAATCACATACTGTTTCTTTTGGCAGAGGAGCACCTGCACGTTTCCATTCTGTTAGCCAATATGCTATAGCATTGATGTCATGCTTTTCAGACAGCATTTGAACTACTGGGACCTTCATGGCTTCCTCTGTATTTCCAGGTATAAGTACACCTTTATGCAAAAAATGTGTCCAGACACACCTTGTGGGCGTTTCAGTTTTTTCACAAGGGAGCCTGTGGCATCAAAGGGAACAACACTGGAATGTTGTTTAGACTGTGCTTTGTATACATACATTTGTGATGTTGACCAATAGTGGACAAAGAATTTGTTAAGTCCAATGTCATGCACACTGCCATAGTGAGGAAATGAATATTTCATGTGAAGGACAGATATAAGCAGCTCTTTGTCAAAAACTTCCCGATTTCTTTTTTCTTGTTTAACCACTTCAATGCAGGACATTTATACACCCTTCCTGCCCAGACCAATTTTTAGCTTTCAGCGCTCTCACACTTTGAATGCCAATTACTCGGCCATGCAACACTGTACCCAAACAAAATTTTTATAATTTTTTTCATACAAATAGAGCTTTCTTTTGGTGGTATTTAATCACCACTGGGTTTTTTATTTTTTGCGACATAAGTGAAAAAAGAGCAAAAATTTTGGAAAAAAAACACTTTAGTTTCTATGATAAAATTTTGCAAATAAGTAATTTTTGTTCATAAATGTGGGCCAAAATTTATACTGCTACATCTCTTTGGTAAAAATAACCCAAATTAGTGGATATTATTCAGTCTCTGTGAAGGTTATAGAGTGACCCCTTTTTGAAAAGTAGACAGTCAAAGGTATTTAGTAAGAGGCATGGTGAGTTTTTTGAAGTTGTAATTTTTTCCCACAATTCTTGGGAATATTAAGATTTTTTTTTTTTCACAAAATTGTCATAATAACAAGTTATTTCTCACACACAGCATATGCATACTTCCAATTACACCCCAAAATACATTTTGCTACTCCTCCTGAGTATGGCGATACCACATGTGTGGGACTTTTACACAGCCTGGCCACACAGAGAGGTCCAACATGCAGGACACATAATCAGGGGATCTAGGAGCATAAATTACACCTCTAATTTCCTAACAACCTATTACATTTGTGAAGGCCTTGGAGCACCAGGATAGTGGAATTACCCACAAAATAACCCCATTTTGGAAAGCAAACACCCCAACATCTATTTTATGAGGCATAGTGAGTCTTTTGAACGGTTCATTTTTTTTTCCATAAGTCTTCGGAAAACGTGGAAAGAAAATTAAAACTGATTTTTTTTTTACACAAAGTTGTCAGTTTATAAGATATTTCTAACTCAAAGCATGTAAATAGCAAAAATTACACTTTTTTCTTTATTCTTTATTTTATCAAAATGTATTATACACAAAAAAGTAAGAACATTTTCCCTACTCAATAGGGATATACATTAACAAATTTTGTCTCCAAACCTTTATCTACCCTTACCCTCCTCCCCCCCTTCCACCCCATTTTCAGCCCCTTCTTTCTCCTCTTCTCTAAGTAATCTTAATCTCACTGTATTTCTTTGTTAATTTAAACTTTTTCCACTTTTCCCATCTCTTAACCGCTTCCCGACTGCCTCACGCAGATATACTGCGGCAGAAGGGCACGTACAGGCAGATTAACGTAGCTGTACGTTGCCTTTTAAGAGGTGGCTTGCGGGCGTGCACGTGCCGCCGCCGGCGCGCACACCCGCCGGGAGCTCCGTGACCATCCCGCGATCGCCTCACGGTGAGGAAGAACGGGGAGATGCTAATGTAAACAAGCATCTCCCCGTTCTGCCTAATCACACTGTCACTGATCACCGCTCCCTGTAATTGGGAGCGGTGATCAGTGATGTGTCACACACAGCCCCTCCCCCCACAGTTAAAATCACTCCTTAGGACACACTTAACCCCTACAGCGCCCCCTCGTGGTTAACCCCTTCACTGCCAGTCACATTTACACAGTAATCAATGCATTTTTAATTGCACCGATCGCTGTATAAATGTGAATGGTCCCAAAATTGCACCAAAAGTGTCCATTGTGTCCGCCATAATGTCACAGTCACGATAAAAATCGCTGATCGCCGCCATTACTAGTAAAAAAAAAATATTAATAATAATGCCATAAAACTATCCCCTATTTTGTAGACGCTACAACTTTTGCACAAACCTATTTGCGATTTTTTTACCAAAAATATGTAGAAGAATACATATCGGCCTAAACTGAGGAAAAAAAATGTTTTTTTATATATTTTTTGGAGATATTTATTATAGCAAAAACGAAAAAATATAGCTTTTTTTTTTTTAAATTGTCGCTCTTTTTTGTTTATGGCACAAAAAATAAAAACCGCAGGGGTGATCAAATACCACCAAAAGAAAGCTCTATTTGTAAGAAAAAAGGACATCAATTTTGTTTGGGAGCCACGTCGCAAGACCGCGCAATTGTCAGTTAAAGCGATGCAGTGCCGAATTGCAAAAAGTGCTCTGCTCTTTGGCCAGCCAAATGGTCCGGGGATTAAGTGGTTAATGAATCCCTCTCTAGTATCCTCATGGCTCTGTCTTAGAAATTCCATGTTATATATCTCTTCTATTTTATCAAACCACTCTCTGATTTTTGGACTTTCTACTTCCTTCCATTTCCTCAGTATCAAGCTTTTTGCAACATTCATCATATGTATAATCATTGAGTTTCTATTTTCTTTTTTTGGAATATCTACCCCATGAAATAGACATGCCCATGGTTCCTCAGGTATAACTATATCAATAATTTCCTTGATAATAACTCAGTATTTCCTTCCCGTACGTTCTAATTTTAGGGCACCCCCACCATATTTGGGCCTTGGTTCCCGTTTGTTTACAGCCCCGCCAACACTCCATTGTTTGTCCTATTTGATATTTCCCTAGTATTTCCGGGGTTCTACACTGGGTTACGCACTTATAATTCATTTCCACCATCCCATTATTTACTGATGATCCATGTACTAGTTTCAGAATTTTTCCTACTTCTTGGTTCTTTCCTCGTTTCCCAAATTCCATCTCCCAATTTTTTATAAATGTTGGAATTTCCAGATCTTCCCCTTCTATCAATGTTTTATATATCCTAGATATATTCCCACTTGTTTTTTCGATGGTACATAATCGCTCTATCAATGTAAGTGCTTCTCCTTCTCTTATTGGGTGAGGAAGTGGTGCTATGAAGTGTTTGAGCTGAAAATACCTCCATTCATTAATCTCGAGTATATCTTTTTTAATCCAGTTCCCCCCTATCAAACTTTTCCCTGGTGCAACTAAATTATTTTCCTTTAGTGCCATCAATGGTGAATTATATTTCCATTTATTTTTCTTGTGTAGTGCATCCCAAATTTTTAATACCATCCGTGTCAATGTGTGTGTATTTTCTCGCAATGTCCTATTATGTGGTGGTATCCATATATTCCTTCCTAATTGTGTATTAGCCATTATGTGTTCTATATTAACCCACCTTTTCTCATTGTTTGATCTAGCCCATTCCACCACGCGTGTTAACAAAACTGCCTCGTAATATTTTTGAAAGTCAGGTACATTTAATCCCCCTTGGCTTTTTACTTTCTTCAGAATTGCCAGAGAAATTCTAGGTTTCTTATTGTGCCATATTAATTTAGTGATTAAAATTCTTATGCCGCGTACACACGGTCGGACTTTTCGTCTACAAAAGTCCAACGGACGCTGACGGACTAAAGCTGGCTGGTAATCCGATCGTGTGTGGGCTTCTCCGGACTTTCAACTGACTTTTTCAGCCTCAAATCCGACGGACTTTAGATTTGAAACATGCTTCAAATCTTTCCGACGGACTCGAGTCCGGTCGAAAAATCCGCTCGTCTGTATGCTAGTCTGACGGACAAAAACCCACGCTAGGGCAGCTATTGGCTACTGGCTATCAACTTCCTTATTTTAGTCCGGTGTACGTCATCACGTAAGAATTCAACGGACTTTTGTGTGATCGTGTGTAGGCAAGTCTGTTCGTTAGAAAGTCCGCAAGTCCGCCGCAAGTCCGTCGAAAGTCTGTCGGACAGGCTGTCGGACTTTTGTAGCTGAAAAGTCCGACCGTGTGTACGCGGCATTAAAGTTCTAAAATATGCTGGGGGTATATATATGGGGAGCATCTGAAACTTGTACATGATCTTCGGAAGTATTATCATCTTTAGGGCATTACTCTGGCCCATCCATGATAGGGGGCGTGCTGCAAAAATTACACTTTTGAGGCTTTTACACAACCTGGCCACATACAGAGGCCCAGCATTGAAGTAGTACCTTCAGGCATGCTAGGAGCATAAATTACACATCTCATTTCATTCCTACCTATTGAAGTAGTACCTTCAGGCATGCTAGGTGCATAAATTACACATCTCATTTTATTCCTACCTATCACACTTTAGAAGGTCCTTGAGTACTTGGGTACTCTGATGGGCTGATGACATGTATTCAGGTACTCTGATGGGTTGGTGACAGGTACTCGGGTACTCTGATGGCCTGGTGACAGGTACTCGGGTACTCTGATGGGCTACAGATAGGTACTCGGGTACTCTGATGGGCTGGTGACAGGTACTCGGGTACTCTGATGGCCTGGTATCGGGTACTTGGGTACTCTGATGGCCTGGTGACAGGTACTTGGGTGCTCTGATGGTCTGGTGACAGGTACTCGGGTACTCTGATGGCCTGGTGACAGGTACTTGAGTACTCTGATGGCCTGTGATAGGTACTCGGGTACTCTGATGGCCTGGTGACAGGTACTTGGGTACTCTGATGGGCTACAGCTAGGTACTCGGGTACTCTGATGTGCTGGTGACTGGTACACAGGTACTCTGGAGGGTGGTGACAGGTACTTAGATGGGCAGTGACAGGTACTCAGATGGGCTGTGACAGGTACTCAAGTACTCAGATGAACTGTGACAGGTACTCAGGTACTCGGGTACTCAGATGGGCTGTGACAGGTACTCAGGTACTCGGGTACTCAGACGGGCTGTGACAGGTAGTTTCATGGGTGATGACAGGTACTTTGATGGGTGGCAACAGGTACTTTGATGGGTGGCGACAGGTACTTTGATGGCTGGTGACAGGTTCTCTTTATTAGGGGGGCAATCAATGTGGTTGGTGTGCACTGTGAGTGGTAATGAGATATTACCACAATCTCCTTCTCACACACGATTGGTGTGTGAGGAGGAGAACCCGGTAACATCTCCTTACTGCGGTTTGTTGACATTCTGTGACTGGCTGTGATTGGACACAGCCGGTTATATGGTAAAGACTCTTTAATGCGATCGTGGTTGGGCTGTGTCAGGGTGACAAGCCTCACCCCCAATCGGCACTCTGTGTGCGCCCTATGGGTGTGCACGAGCGCCGTGCATGTGGGCAGTACATGTGACCGGCTGTGATTGGACACAGGCGGTCACATGGTAAAGAGCCATTTTTTATTGGCTCTTTACACGGATCTGGGATGGGCTGTGTCCGAGGGACACATTTCATCCCCGATCTCTGCGCTGCGGGCCCCTGGGGGCCCACAGGAGCGGCGAGAAACCGAGGACGTTATATGACGCCCACCCAGGATGGGAGATCCCATCTGCAGACGTCATATGACTATAGCCCGGTATTGAAGTGGTTAACTTTCCATAGGACAGACAAATTATGTAAATGTCCTGGTTCTGGGTTGCCGACATTCATAAGTCGTATCGCTTCAGAAGCACGCCAAATGCTTGGATGTTTTTTGCTCACACATAATTCACTGGAAATGTGAACACGTAGATCCCCTGACAGCATTCTCTTTGATTTGCCAGAATTAAGATTTTTGCTTTTTTTACATACTTCACAGTTCAATGGTAATGTTTGGTCATTGTTAGGTTTTTTGCCGCAGTAAATAAAGAGTTCTGCTTTACACTCTTTACAGGATCCATTCATTTTTATGTAACTTTCCCCTGATGGAAACACTTTTGCCCTCTTAAAGACTCACGTACATGGATATTTTTTTGAAAACTATATGGCTTCATTGATTATATGAGTCCATGCACCACATCTTAGGACCTCATAGTTGTGGCCTTTGATATACCTGCTGTCTTTACAACAGTAAGTTACAGGCTCATGAAAAATTTGCTGCCACTTCTCAGGTGACAGGACTGCATCAAATTTTTCTATATCTTTATTTAGCTCACTGTTATGCTCAGAGTAATGCCCCGATCGGAGATTCCGCCAGCAAAAGTCTGATGTGAGCTTTTGGTCAGAAATTGCATTTCTGCCAGCAAAAGATTGAGAGCAGGTTCTCTATTTTCCCATTGGAAAAAGTTTCTATCGGAAATGCCGTTCGTCTGTATGCAATTCCGACGCGCAAAAAAACACGCATGCTCAGAATCAATTATGAGACGGAAGCGCTCGGTCTGGTAAAACTGGCATTCATAATAGAGATAGCATATTCGTCACGCTGCAAATTATTGGATCTTTTAATGCAGTGCATTCTTTTGTTCTTTATAATGCTAGAATAATGAATTTGTTTTGCTGCTGATATTCACACAGAGTTCTGACAATCTTATTTCTTTATTATTTCTCGTGATCTCCTGAATAATCGTTTTTGTTTTTAAAGCCAGATCTCCATAATAATGTTTAGAATTATTTTTATAGTCATTTTTTTTTTTAATCAAGATCTCTTGTTTTTTTAAATTTTTTTCTAATGATCTCCATAATTTTTTTTGTGTGTCAAGTTTCCACAACAACAATATTATCTTCTATTTTTAAAGCTCAAGGAGGTTGTTTGGTGTCCCTTATTAATTTGACATTGTATTTTTGAAATGTACCTTTCTACAAACAAACTGTCGTATTTGAGGAAAAACACATAAGCAACTATTTTCATATAACAAAAGATCCATTTATCCTGGCTCATAACAAAATAAAGAGGAAGGCAACGCTGGAGAAACTGCTTGAATTTGCGAAGCCTTTATACCCCAGGGCACACATCAACTCTTTGTAAATAAAACTTGGTAGCCTGAGAAGTCCATATAATAGGGAGCACAATCTGGTCCAGGACTCCCAGAGATCAGGAACAGCAGCAGATGACATATATGTCCCCAGGCTGTGGTACTACAACAGCCTGCGTCTTCTGTCAGACCAAACTGAACCCAGGCCATCACTTTCATGTCTTCCATGCAGCCTTTCCTGCAGTCTTTCCTGCAGCCTTCCTTGGAGGTTGTGGCTCTGGAGGTGGACTTGTGGCAGGAGGAGGAGGAGGATGGGTGAGCACACATAAGTGCATGTTATCAATCGTTTGGCCCCTCAACCCCTTATGAAGGGCCTGAAAAATAATCTTCTCACAGATGAGGCGTTGGCCCTCCTCCATTTTCTGCAATTTTGCAGCTACATAGCAGCCATAGGCCTCTTCAGCGTCAGGGGGTGTTTTCAGGGCCGCATTTGCCTCCTTAATGAGGCCAAGTGCTGCCTCCTCCACCTTACTCCCCTTCCTGGCCCTTTTTATTGTAAGGCGGAGGGGAGGCACCTGGGATTGGGTAAGGCTACTGGGCCTGGCCACCTCCTGGCTGACACTTACCCCCACCTCCTGGCTGACACTTACCCCCGCCTCCTCCTGTTTGCCACATTCCAGAGCCTCGTCCTGGCTGAGGTCTTCCTGTGTATGAAAAAGGGACATAGTTTTAGTTTTTGGTTCATCAATCACACACAATTTTTGGCTGATGACTGTTGCAAATTGAATGTTATTAAATAGAAAAGACTATCATTCTGACCCCAGCATTTTTCATTCTTGTCACAATCATTTTTGGCTCCTACTGTCTATTGATATGTAAAACACTTTTTGTTAAATCATTTATTTGTTATCAATAATAACATCTAGTTAACAACAATAATTTTCGGACAACAAATATATCAAAAAATACTATACCTGGCTCCTCCACTTCTTCCAGGATGGAAGGCCCAGGTTGGTCCTCGGAAGCCTCAGCTGGGGTTGAGGGAAGGGTGGATGGACGTGCAGAAGGTGATTCCCTGGCTTCAATCTGGTCTTCCAGAAACCGCATCCTGTTGTAGTACCACAGACTGGGTACATCTACATCCTTTGCTGCTGCTCCTTATTTCATGGAAGCCTGGACCTTATTAAGCTCCTTCCTATATGTGCTTCTCAAGCTACCAATTTTCTTATCCACAAATTCGATGTCTGTGTCGGGGACCTGCGTCTTCACAAATTGCAGTAGTTTCTCCAGCGATGCCTTCCTAGCTGATTTATTTCGATATAAGGGGTTTTTAACCTCCCACAAATTTCTCATATCCCTATATCTGTCTATGAACTGGCCCATGAATTTAGGGTCTTTCAATTGTTTCATATTTGCTGCAAGACAAAACACAAGACAAAAACACTAATATCAGGCTAAACTTTCCTAATTTTATCCCAATATAGGCTTCAATCTCGAATCAGTATAGGCCACTGATGTCCCAAGTTAAAATGTTACCTTCGCTAGAACATTCCTCCTTCCTCCGCACACAGAACGTAGGTACGACACACGCATGTTAGCTTTATATACACTGCGCATGCGCGAAACTCCGCCCGCGTTGCCCGCCCCTGATGTTCTTTCTAGAATATTCCCCGCCCCTTCTCTTTTGTCGCAGTGTGATAGGAACATGGCGGAGACACAGCAGGTGCATAATAGCAGTAACAAGGAGGAAAGCCCGGAGCCAGAAACGTCACGATCCCGCAGGAGATTTAAGGCCTGAAATATGGCCTTCGTAGAGATGGTGGAGATGGTGGACATCTTGAAGAGGGCCGACTATGATGGGAAGTATGGACCTTACCTAAACCCAAATGTTAGAAAGGCCAAGATCATGACTAAAGTTGTGAGAAGTCTACACAAGAATTTTGGGGTAGGATGATCCAAGTAGCAATTGAGGAAACGCTTGTCAGACCTGAAATTGAGGGAGCATGATCAGTACAAAAGGATCAAGAAACTGCTTCTAAAAAGTAAGTATTTGTCGTGTGTCCCTATTATTATTTTTACTTGCATGCTGCTCCATGTGCTTTTCTTTACTGTTGTACAGTTTTAATTGGCTACTTTAATGTTCGAGGGCACAGTAATTGGTCGCAGTAAACATTGCTCGTTTGCCAATGATGTTTTTGGCAAATACAGGGTTAACTACATTTGGTCATGCTAATTTGTATTAAAAGAAGTTTAAGACATTGTTGTCTAGATGTGTTTGAAACTAGAATGAATTGCAAACTTGATTCAGTTTAATGTAAGGAGAGGGCACTCAGCAGCTGTTTACACATCTGGACTCAGGAGCACTAGTGTGGGACACCAGAACAAACTTTTAGGGTATCCCACACAGGCAGGTACTCCAGTGGATACTTGGGGTGACTCCATGTGTGAAACTTGTCCAAAAAGGTAAGTATTCCAGCTTTGGTAAGGGAAAAAATTTTAAAAGCCAAATTTTGAAGATGCACACAGTGTGTCAACATGTGCTATCTGCCATCAGGGGATATCAGTGTACGCGTTTTGTGGGTGCAACCCCTTCCTCGCAACTCAAGTAGGTGAGAGGAAGTGGTTGCACCCCCAAAACACGTCCATTGATCCCTCATGATGGGAGATAGCACATGTTGACAGGCATGGGATCAGGAGGGAAATCCCCAGTTTGAATCCCAATTTGTGTGCATCTTTAAAATTTGGCATTTACAGGGGTGACATCACACCATCTGATGAAGGCAAGATCAACACATTTTTGACACTATAATGTCTGATATTGCCTTCAGTTTTTCAATGTTGAACTTTGTAAGTTCCTGAGTTGTGTATGTTATGTTTTGAAACATGCCTGTTTATGTACTAAAAAAAAAATTTCAAGGTAAAACTTTATAAAACCAAGATGTTTTTTTACCAAAAAATGTTTTATAACGCACATGTGAATGTGCACGGAGTAAAAGGTTTTATACTCAACAATGTGTGGCTTCTTCTTTCAATGCTCAATACCAGTTTTTGTATTAAGTTGGTGTTTACAGTGACAATGGGTGTTATTTAATAATGGAAAAACCACTTGGCACTACAAGTGCACTAGGAGAACCTAGGAGACAGCTAAAAGAAACACAAGTAGTAAATCAAAATCAAGATTTTATCAGATAAAATTTTTTTTTCAAATAGAAAATATTTACAAATTTGCTGGCATAGCAATGGCCCCCTACCCGTAAAATAATCAACATATTTTTGCCACACTTCACGGGAGCTTGGGGGGGCAAGCCAGGACAGCCAGCTTCCAGGGCCGTCAGTGTATTTTCAGGAAGTCCGGCCTCAGGCCCAACTGAAGCAACATAATTAGGAGCATTTCTCTTTAAAAAGTTGTGAAGTATGCAGCATGCTAGAACTATGTGGTTCAGTTTGTACTCCGCCATATTAATTGCTGTAAGAAATAGGCGGAACCGGCTGGCCATTATCCCAAAGGCATTCTCCACGACTCTTCTGGCTCTGGCCAGCCGGTAATTAAAAACCCTCTTCTCCGGGGTGAGGGTCCTCTGGGGGAATGGCCACATCAGGTGATTACCCAGACCAAATGCTTCATCAGCGATAAAAACAAATGGGAGTCCTTCAACGTTCTCTTCCGCAGGTGACAATCTCAAGCCACCACTCTGGAGACGTCGGTAGAACTCGGTCTGGGCAAAGACTCCACCATCCGATATCCGGCCATTCTTCCCCACGTCCACATATAAAATTTCATATGTCGCCAACACCACCGCCATCAACATGACACTATTGAAACCCTTATAATTAAAATAGTATGACCCCGAGTGGGGTGGTGGTATGATGTGGACATGTTTCCCATCGATTGCCCCTCCGCAGTTAGGAAAGTCCCACCGCTGGGCAAACTGGGAGGCCACATACTGCCATTCCTGTGGCGTTAAAGGAAACTGTGGAGTCAAAAAGAAAAAAAAATATTAGTACTTTTGCACATAACATTGCAAGCAGATTAGACACAAACATTCTTGGCCAACATCAGTATAACATTTATTTTAAGGAGTATTTAAAGACAAAAATATAAGGTCCACTTATCAGACTCCTCACCCCCTCTGATGGCCCATTGGAAAAATTTTAGGGGGGGGTTATAAATGAGTTTGGGACCCCCGAAAAAAAGCCCCTAGTACTCTGCCTGAATTGAAGGACAACAATAACATTTGTACACATTTTAGGGGGTGTTTAGGGTGAAGCACTACAATGGAGCTGACAAAATACATTGTTAAGTGACTAGGCAAGGTGTGTATGGGCCCAGGATAGCATGCTGAGGAGGTTAGTAAAGGCAAATATGCATGTAGGCCAAAAAAGGAGAATTAAAAGCTTACAGCATGCATGGGCACAAAGGGGACATTCACAGTATATTAAAGGGATGGTGAACCCGCGCAGTGGACATAAAGACTTAATTGGTAAAGTTTGGAACTGCTGCCTCCCAACAGGCAGTCACCCTAAAATGGGGACAGCTGAGATATATTAGAAATGATAGAAGGGTTTGGCGCTGTTCCTATTTAGTTTCCTACCTCCATATAGGTTACTAGATTAAAATAAATTCTTAGGTGCACCGTGCATATATCAAATATTAAATACAAATTAACAATATGAATTCCCAAGTATACCGTGCATGTGTCAATTAAATATTCTGTTGCAATATTGTGCAATCATAGGTGATACATAGACATAACTTAAATGCTTACATATGTAATATTGCTAGGGAGGGAAGAAGGGGGGGGGGGAGGAGGAAAGGGGGGGGGGGGAAAGGGAGAAGGGAGTGAGATAGGGAGGTGGGGAGGGGTGTAGGAAATCTGTTCCTAAGGAAAATTACAATAATATCCTTCAGCGCTGGTACAGGAGGTGATGTTTGGGAAGCACAGATTAGGCCACGCCCTACGCGTTTCGTCGTTAGGACGTCTTCTAACATCACCTCCTGTACCAGCGCTGAAGGATATTAATGACGGTTTTGACGTTTTTACCATTTCGCTTGATTTTTACTGCAAAAGTGTGAGTACCCTTTCATTTTGTGTAATAAAACTTTTTTAAAGCAATTTTACGCTATGGGCACTCCCTCTCTTTTTATATATGATATACCACGATCCTGAGCCCGCCAGCGATCGCTGTACAGTGGCGATAAAACTGTAACTGCCTACTACCCCCGCAGGGGTGAAGTGATCTGGTGAGTGGCTGCACTTTCAGAGCAAAGAGATATTATAAGTGAAGGATTATCACCACAGCACAAGAATATGACACAAGAGACTTACTAAAGAATTTTGAAGCACGTTTGCACTTTTATCTTGTCACTGTTGCCTTTTGGATTGCACCAGCACATTTGCACTTTATCTTGTTATTGTAATTTTCCTTAGGAACAGATTTCCTACACCCCTCCCCACCTCCCTATCTCACTCCCTTCTCCCTTCCCCCCCCCCCCTTTCCTCCTTCCCCCCCCCCCCCCCTTCTTCCCTCCCTAGCAATATTACATATGTAAGCATTTAAGTTATGTCTATGTATCACCTATGATTGCACAATATTGCAACAGAATATTTAATTGACACATGCACGGTATACTTGGGAATTCATATTGTTAATTTGTATTTAATATTTGATATATGCACGGTGCACCTAAGAATTTATTTTAATCTAGTAACCTATATGGAGGTAGGAAACTAAATAGGAACAGCGCCAAACCCTTCTATCATTTCTAATATTCACAGTATATTACAATCCTGGTAATTAGAGAATGATGAAAGAAATAAAAAACATTAGCAAACATTAAATACATAGAATGTGATGTTAAAGGAGAAAACTTACCCTAATATAGTCCTTCTGCAGGACCTGGATGATGGCAGAACAGGTCTCTGGAATAATGATCCCCAGAGCCTGGGGGGAGATGCCTGTAGAGAACTTGAGGTCCTGTAGACTTCTCCTTGTCGCCAAGTACCGCAACGTGGCGACTAGCCTCTGCTCGGGAGTGATGGCTTGCCGCATGCAGGAATCCTGCTTCATAATATAAGGGGACAGCAAAGCCAACAGACGGTGAAAAATGGGGTCCATCATCCTGAGAAAATTCCTTAAATCATCAGTGTTATTCTCCTGGATCTCCCGTGGGAAAGGCATATGAAAGAATTGGTCACGCTGGAGTAACCAATTCTTCGTCCATGAACTCTTCCCCACCCTGTTCCTGGACTGGGCTTGGGTCAAAGCAAGAACCCCAACACTAAGCCCCCACACAGCACGAACTCTACGACAAGTACGTAACTGCAACATGGCTTCAAAACGGTCGGCTGGTCAGAACAAACTAACAGAACGCACTGAAGAACAGAAAAGCCTGTGACAAGCGAGCTGAAAATCAGAAACGAGCGGACAAGAATGCACTGTAAAATAGATACAAACTGACTACACACACTGAAAACCAGATACAAACCCACAAGCACAAACTGAAGAGCAGTAACGATCTGAAAAGCACAAGGCTGAAAAGCGCAAATCGTCTCTCACCAAACCTCTACTAACACGAGATAACACGAGATTAGCAGAAGGTGCCCAAAGGGTGGCGCATTGGGTATTGAACTTCCCTTTTATAGTGCCGTCGTACATGTGGTACGTCACCGCGTTCTTGGCGGTCGGAATTTGGTGTGACCGTGTGTATGCAAGACAAGTTTGAGCGAAATTCCGTCGGAAAAACCATCCAAGGCTTTTCCGACGAAAATTTCGATCCTGTGTACATGGCATTAGAAGTCTTCTTATCAGTTCCATCTAATATTTTCTGGCCAGGGTCCTGTTTTGTCTGCACACATTCCAAACCAAGCTCCTGGTGCAGATTATATCTGTTTCATTTAACTAATGTGTAAAGAGCCTTGGAGGATATGTCCCAATTCAGATGTTTACTTAGGTCTTCCCATACCTTGGCTGATGGCATAACAATTTTGCCATCTTTCACAATTTCTAATTTTCTCTCTACAATGATTCTAACAATCGCTTCCTTTGGAAACTTTGGCACCCTGGGCATCTGTAAAACAATATGGATATAAAATTATGTGACGTCTTCGATGAGTGTAAAGAATAAAAAATCCATTGCCTTTTGTTTGTGCTGAAAAAAATAAATGTTTGTGCTGGTGTTCTGTCAAGTTAGACAACTCGTTGAACGTTTCAATTAACTGTAATATCTGCATGCGCAGTATAGCGGTTTGGGGATTCTGATGAAATATGATGTCCAAGGGGGACCCCTGGCGTCTTCAAAGTTAGGAATCCAAGACAATGTGATGGCAGACCCCCCTCCCTTTTTGTATACTTGGCATGCTAGGGGCCCCCACTGCCAACTTTCGGGGGGCCTCTAGCCTACTCCCAGCATGCAAAGTATACAAAGGGGCAAGGAGGATGGTCTGCCATCAACCCATTTTAGTTCCCCCAACTTTAGAGGTTTTAGGTATACCCAAAGACATCATATTCTTTAAACTAGGGTATTAAATTAAATTCTAGGTCACTAAAATTCTCTTTCAGCCAAGGTCCGAAACTCAAGTTTGTGCTATGACCTAGAACGTTTGTACAGTGGGGACGGAAAGTATTCAGACCCCCTTAAATTTTTCACTCTTTGTTATATTGCAGCCATTTGCTAAAATTATTTGAGTTAATTTTTTTCCACATTAATGTACACACAGCACCCCATATTGACAGAAAAACACAGAATTGTTGACATTTTTGCAGATTTATTAAAAAAGAAAAACTGAAATATCACATGGTCCTAAGTATTCAGACCCTTTGCTCAGTATTTAGTAGAAGCATCCTTTTGATTTAATACAGCCGGGAGTCTTTTTGGGAAAGATGCAACAAGTTTTTCTGCCATTCCTCCTTGTAGATCCTCTCCAGTTCTGTCAGGTTGGATGGTAAACATTGGTGGACAGCCATTTTTAGGTCTCTCCAGAGATGCTCAATTGGTTTTAAGTCAGGGCTCTGGCTGGGCCATTCAAGAACAGTCACGGAGTTGTTGTGAAGCCACTCCTTCGTTATTTTAGCTGTGTGCTTAGGGTCATTTTCTTGTTGGAAGGCAAACCTTCGGCCCAGTCTGAGGTCCTGAGCACTCTGGAGAAGGTTTTCGTCCAGGATATCCCTGTACTTGGCCGCATTCATCTTTCCCTCGATTGCAACCAGTCGTCCTGTCCCTGCAGCTGAAAAACACCCCCACAGCATGATGCTGCCACCACCATGCTTCACTGTTGGGACTGTATTGGACAGGTGATGAGCAGTGCCTGGTTTTCTCAACACTGATGGCCCATCAGTGGCCATCAGTGCCGCCTTATCTGTGCCCATCAGTGCCGCCTTATCTGTCCCCATCAGTGCCGCCTTATCTGTGCCTATCAGTGCCGCCTTAACTGTGCCTATCAGTGCCGCCTTAAATGTGCCTATCCGCTCCCATCAGTGCAGCCTATCAGTGACCCCCAGTGTCCCCTTATCAGCGCATATCAATGAAGGAGAAAAATTACCTGTTTGCAAAATTTTTTAACAAACAATTAAACATGATTTTTTTTTTCAAAATTTTCCATCTTTTTTTTGTTTGTTTAGCAAAAAATAAAAATCCCAGCTGTGATTAAATACCACCAAAAGAAAGCTCTATTTGTGGGAAAAAAATAAAAATTTAATTTGGGTACAGTGTTATATGACCGCGCAATTGTCCTTCAAAGTTGAAAGCTGAAAATTGGTCTGGGCAGGAGGGGGGTTTAAGTGCCCAGTAAGCAAGTGGTTAAATTTTAAATATAAATGTACCATTCAATTGTGTTACTTTTTGTGCCTTAAAAATATTCTCCCCCCTACCTTGCTCCCCATGTAACAGTAAAAGCTACAGCTATGGCAAGCATACACTTAAGTATTCTCCATGCATCACTGTCTTAAACACAGCACAGCCTAAGTTGCTTGCATCATCTGGTTTTAACTCTCATATATATATATATATATATATATATATATATATATATATATTTTTTTTTTTTTTTTTAATTTATATCTCTCACATACATTTGTAGAAAGTGCTTGAACTGTAGAATCATCACAGTCTGGCCTAGCATTTGCAATTCCCTTACAGTTTACCTCTTAGTGAAAAGTCAGGACAAATAGGTTACCAGTTTGGGCAAAAAAAGATAAAAAAAACTGGGAGTACAGTTACCAATGTATCTTTGTGTGTAGACAGGCAAGGGTTTAATGATGATTTCAGTATTTTGCTACAGGGATTTAAAACACAAGGATGCATCACTAACAAACACAAAAAAAGTAAAAATAAGTGGGCTTTACTTGATTTACCCTCAGGTAGCAGTCAAATACAGCTAAGGAAAGCTGAACAGATCATAAACCTGTCTCTGTGACTGTATTTATTTACAGCACTTCCATGTACACATAAGTATCCTTCTCAATAAAATATCATTTTGTAAAGATTTATTACAGCTTCACAGTTCCAGAGAGAGGGTGCCCTCCCACGCTCAACACCAGAAGAACCTACTATATCCAAAATAAAGGTCGCTGATGACCGGGTACATCCAATAGGCCATATATCAATATCACCTGTTCACCCTCAAGTAAAGTAAAAAGAGCAGTGTCCAATCCGCATCCTTCGGCCACATATGGCCCAAGAAAGTTAAGCATGCAGCCTGGGCATGTCTGAAGGGTTGCGCCTCCCCCCAAGCCACCCGCCTTCAACCCCCCCTCTAACTTCCCACAGAGCAGTCATACATAGTTGAAATCAGAACCCAATTCAATAAGTGTGACTGTGCTACAATATGAAAATATTCAATAAAATATATCAACAAGTGAAATGACTCAAGATAGAAAATGAAATAAAAAATACAAAATATATGCATTGTCTACAATCGTGTAATATATATGCTCATATACAGTATATATATATATATATATATATATATATATATATATATATATATATATGTATTTGCACTTTTTGTGTTTTACACTGTAATATTGTAATAATATATAATATTTTATGTGTGTGTGTGTGTGTGTTTCACGTGGCACAGACTTTTATTTATAAAGTATAGTTGAAATCAGATCCCCCTATCTATTATTTTTCAAATCCTAGCACTAGCTTTATGTTGCCCTCTTTTACTTTTTATAATAAAAAATATTACAAAATAAAAAATATTACAGAAAAATTACGTTTTACTACTCAGATGGGTACATTATCTACATCCTTGATTATTAACTTTTTATGTGTGGCCCAAGACAATTCCTCTTCTTCCAAAGTGGCCCATGAATGTCAAAAGTTTGGACACCTCAAATCAGCAAATTTGTTATATATATATATATATATATATATATATATATATATATATATATATATATATATATCTTTGCTAAGTTGGTATTGTGGGTAGAGAAATCAGCCAGAAGAGGCAAAATGCAATTATGGAGCCAGTTATCTA
The DNA here is from genome assembly GCF_042186555.1 of Aquarana catesbeiana. NCBI lineage: Eukaryota > Metazoa > Chordata > Amphibia > Anura > Ranidae > Aquarana > Aquarana catesbeiana. Next base: position 676,776,518 of record NC_133324.1, on the reverse strand, counting down.
GCCTTCTTTTTCTTTGTGTTTCTTCTAGTTTTCATTTTCAAAAAAGTAGGTTAGGGTTAGAATCGTTATCACTTTTGTGTTCTAGTTAGGAATTTTTGTTGTTACTTGTTGTTGTATGTCTGTTGGCATATACTAGACAGGACAGAACGGTAAGACCCCTTTCACACTGAGGCAGGTTTCAGGCGTTTTAGCACTAGAAATAGCACCTGTAAAGCACCTGAAAACTGCCTCCCATTCTCTGTAATGGATGCTTTCACATACGGGCGGTGCGCTTGCGGGACAATAGAAGAAGTCCTGCAAGCAGCATCTTTGGGGTGGTTTGGGAGCGTTGCATGCAGCACTCCCAAAACGTCCCTGCCATTTGCAATGAATGGGCAGCACTTCCGAAGTGCCTGAAAAGCGCTTCAGAAGAGCACAGGAGCTTTTGGCCCCTTCTTTGGGGTTAAAAGCACCCCCTAGCGGCCGGAAAGCGCTGATTAAACAGCGCTAAAGCGCAGCTAAAAATGAGCGGTGCTTTACCGCTAACGGCCGGCACTTTCAGTTTGAAAGCAGCCTAAGACTGCCCAACAGCAACGCTAACAGCATTAAAAACATTTTTACTAGAATATAGAAAGGATATAAGGCCTGTTGTGCCTTTGTCACTCGCTGTCCCCATTAGGAAGATTTCTCTTAATTTCCTGTACAGGCAGCAAGACTGAGGAGGACATGACACAGCTGAGGATGGACTTCACTCTGAACTGTCTAGTTTGACTTGTAAGTGTTTTTCATGGAGGGGTTAGATGTGTACTAAGCAGTGGCGTCTCCAGCTTTCATATTTAGGGGGGGCACATGGGGGACAGGGACAAAAGTAGGGGGGCAACTATAAAATGCATATATATATATATATATATATATATATATATAGATATATAGATATAGATATATAAATATATACTGGGGCCCTTTACTATGACCCCACAACGGCCCTTTCACATGTTCTGCAGTGAGCTCCCTTCCTACTGTATTGGGGTCCCCCAGGGTGGCAGAAAACAAGAGATATATGTCACCAGCATACCAAGAAAATATAAGGATCCAAAGCAGTGGGAGAACTATCAGGGTTGCAAAGGTTGTCTTGCCTCCGGGCCCTGGTGTTCTGCCACTGCGGGGTTCCCCAGCCTCCTCTTGCTGTCCTGCCCCTGCTTTTGACTGCGCTGGTCTGGCATCTCTTGGAATTTACAGGCTGGTTCTCCTGTCCTATGGATGGGAGAAATCAGTCTGTTTTTTCAGTAACTGAGAGTCCTGGTGGAGTCCTTCCTGCAACTCGCTCTTCTCCCTGCCAATGAGGATGCAGGGGAAGGAGCAGATCGGGCGGCCATGGTTGTGTGAGCGCTCGCATTATGCAGTGTCAGCAAGCAGAGGGAGGGGGGAGGAATCACCCGCAGGAGCTGACTGGGGACTCTCTCCCTCCTAGACATTGATTTTTTGTAAAAAAAATTTTTTTATTGGGGGGTGGGCACAGCATAATGTTGGGGGGTCAGGGCCCCCTCTTTCCCCCCCCTAGGGTCGCCATTGGTACTAAGGAAAGGGGGACTTTACTGGGGAGGGGCTGAACCAGAGGGAGTTGTAAAAGGTGGGGGGGCTGTCCTAGAATGAGCTCTTCTGGGGTATTGGGGGAGATCTGTACTGGGGGAAGCTGACCCAAGGGAGAGACATCTGTACTGGTGGGGGGGGGGGCTTTAGTAAGGCAGGGGGTTTGTGTGCTAGAGGAGCTGTAGTAAGGTGGGGGCTTTACTGGGGGGGGAGCTGTATTGAGGGAGAACTGTACTGGTGGGAGCTGTACTGGGATGCTGGGGGGGGGGATCTGTACTAGGGGGACAGTACTAAGGGGAAGAGATTTATACTGGAGGAGCTGTATGCTGGGCAGATCTGCACTGGGGAAACTGAACTAATGTGGGGGGATCTGTACTGGGGGGTGGTGCATACTGGGGGAGCTGTAGTAAGGTGGGGGGGGACTGTATTGTTGGGGAACTGTACTGAGGGGGATCTGTACTGGGATATTGGGAGAGCAGTACTATGGGGGAAGAAATCTGTACTGGGGGGAGCTGAACTAAGAGGGGGATCTGTACTTGGGGGAGATCTGTACTGGGAGAAGCTGAACCATGGAGGGGGATATCTGTACTGAGGAAGTTATACTAAGGGGGGAGCATAAATAAGTGGATCCACCCCCCTCCCCTTCCCAGAGCATCCATGATGTAATAGCCACTGCAAACCCCATGCACTTTAGCTGCTGCTCCTGCTGCCTATCATGTCTTAGACACAGACAGCTGAAATTCAAAACAGGGAGACCTGTATTGGGGAGCTGTACTAAAAGGCAAGTTTTGTACTGATGTAGTCAAGCGCTGGCTAGTCTTCCTGTGTCATCGTGGGACGTTCTTTAACAAGGACGGACTTGAGTTTGTTTCCCTCTAGTGTTCAGCCAGGACATTGTGACATAATTTCCTGAAGGCAGAGAGAGAGACCGCTCCTGAAAGCAGGGGATGGTGGGACATGTCATCCAGAGAGCCGGGATTTACGTGGAGCCAATGCTGCTGCAGACTAAAAGTTCGAGCTGGCTGAAGAGAGAAGAATGCTGGGTAAGGACATAAATAGGCTGGTCCAGGGAGGAGCTCTTCCTCTTGGGACCATGGCCTTCAGCTGAGAGCAGGGACTCGCTGCTTTGGGGAATGCAAGCAGGCGCCGTGGAATGGAAGGCATGGAGAATCGTTAGCGAGAGACCCATACACCTGATGTGGTTAATATAGAAGGAGGCCATCTCAGAGAGGTGGTATTCAAGAACTGCATTTTCAAACATGTGGAACTCTATGAATGGATAGGCTGTATTATCAGTGATTTTACTAGTCTCCAATGAATGAATAGGATGCATGTGCAATATTTAACTGCTCTGTAGTGAATATGCAGTATATACACAACCTTGACACATTTCTCTATGAATGAATTCACTGCATTCCCTATATGGGATAGACTGCATTCTAATTTTTTCAGCTAGTCACTGGTGAAAAGATATATTGCATTATTTGTAATTATGCTAATCTCTAGTTAACAGGTAAATTTGACATTTTCCAAAAACACAGTACTTGGGATCTGACATAAAGGTTCTATTGCTACCCAACATCGATCTATAGGTTCCAGTTTGGCCGAGTTTGCCAGACATCAATTTAAAGCGTTAAACTTTTAGGGACATTTCTTTCTATAGATCCTAAATTTGTTACATAGTTAGTAAGGTTGAATAAAGACACCAGTCCATCCAGTTCAACCTGAGTGAGTGTGGGTGCATGTTACAATTGTCCATATCCCTATACATTGTGTCTCATTAAGATGCTCATCTATTATTACTATTTATTTAAGGTACCCATATAGTGCCATCAAATTGCACAGCGCTTGTTGTTATGAAAGAGTGGGCCTTGGTGGCCTTTGATCAAATTACATAGTAGACCAGCACTCCACACATACATTGCACACTCACATCGGTCCCTACCCTCAAGGAGCTTACAATCTAGGGTCCCCAACTCACATTCATATACTTGGGCCAATTTTTTGGTCAGAAGCCAATTAACCTACCAGCATGTCTTTGGAGGGTGGGAGGAAACCAGAGTACCCAGAGGAAACCCACGCAGGCACAGGGTGAACATGCAAACACCAGGCAGGTAGTGTCGTGGTTGGGATTCGAACCAGCGACCCTTTTTACTGCTAGGTGAGAGTGCTACCCACTACACCACTGTGCCACCCTATGTTGGGTGACTGGCCTCAGGTGATACAGAGATGAAGCAAATCTTCCTACATAAGTTGTACCTGTTTTTTGAAGTCTTTTCTTCGCTACATCTGTTCAAAGTGCAGAGCTTATACAGCTTGTCTGAGCTTCAGAAGACAGGGGACGGGGAGCTAAATTACCCTCTGCAGAGCTTAGGGAGGAGAGCTTTGAGAGCTGATTAGTGGGAAGGGACACCCCTCTTCACGCAGCATACAAGAACAGAGCTGAGGCTATCAATCACAGGATGTGTGCTGGAGATACCTCCCCTGTCACCATTTTTCTCTTGGTGTAAAAAAATTTGTCAGAAGTGACTATACTGATAGCAGTGGAAGGATGCAGCAGGGAGCAATGATACTTAGTGCTCTGGTTTGAGACAAGTACACACTATAGAGCACTATATGGTTTGTTCATATTTCAAGTCTAAGGTTTACAATGACTCTGAGGCTGTTATGCCTTCAGCCTTATCCCTACCCTTTTCTATTTGTTTTCCTCAACAGTTTTCCTCATAAGAATATTTATTATTTTTTGCAAAGCAAAAAAAAACTTAACAGGAGCGATAAATATGACACTAATGTTTACTAAAGACCCCACATTGCCGATATTCTTTTGCAGATAATGCATGGCATATTATTGGAAATCCTATGCCTCTTGTGCTAACTGAGAGTGATGCAACTGCATTCAAGTACAATGACATTGCTGAACTGAGATGTAAGATAACAATAATTAACCCAGTTCTATGAACTCCTGATGAAAATGTTAATGGTTGTAGGTTGCCCTCATTATTCATGCTGCATTTGCAAGTCATGTGTTTCACTAGAGCATTGTATCTTTTTTAATGTGATACTACATAGAACGTACAAACAAACCATACATGTCCATTTAGTCATATGTATAGCATTTTATTTTTGAGAATATCCAGGTTTCTATGTTCATTAAATGCTTAAAAACTGTTAGCATAGAAAATAAGCTATGTTGTTAAGTTGTTGCTAAGTTGTTTTTGAAGATGCTACTGGAATTTCACTTTTATCCTTGTTTATGTCCCATGCACACAGAGCTTAAAAAACACAGCTGTTACAGGCATTGAGCATTTTTTTCTCAGCCTGCAAAAGCACCTCTATGTAAGCCAATGTGTCCATAGGAGGAGTTTATATGTGTATTAGAAGAGAAGCAGTTGCAGGCTGACAAAAAAAAACAAAAAAAACCCCAAAGGCATTTTTAGAAGAGGAGCTGAATTAAAAATGCTGAATTTGCCTAAATGTATGTAAACATGTCTAAATGCTAGATACATCTAGCATTTGAGCATTAATGCATTCCAATGGCCATAATAAATTATATATACAGTGGGGACGGAAAGTATTTAGACCCCCTTAAATGTTTCACTCTTTGTTATATTGCAGCCATTTGCTAAAATCATTTAAGTTAATTTTTTTCCTCATTAATGTACACACAGCACCCCATATTGACAGAAAAACACAGAATTGTTGACATTTTTGCAGATTTATTAAAAAAGAAAAACTGAAATATCACATGGTCCTAGGTATTCAGACCCTTTGCTGTGACACTCATATATTTAACTCAAGTGCTGTCCATTTCTTCTGATCATCCTTGAGATGGTTCTACACCTTCATTTGAGTCCAGCTGTGTTTGATTATACTGATTGGACTTGATTAGGAAAGCTACACACCTGTCTATATAAGACCTTACAGCTCATAGTGCATGTCAGAGCAAATGAGAACCATGAGGTCAAAGGAACTGCCTGAAGAGCTCAGAGACAGAATTGTGGCAAGGCACAGATCTTGCCAAGGTTACAAAAAAATTCTGCTGCACTTAAGGTTCCTAAGAGCACAGTGGCCTCCATAATCCTTAAATGGACGACCAGAATACTTCCTAGAGGTGGCCGTCTGGCCAAACTGAGTTATCGGGAGAGAAGAGCCTTGGTGAGAGATGTAAAGAAGAACCCAAAGATCACTGTGGCTGAGCTCCAGAGATGCAGTCGGGAGATGGGAGAAAATTGTAGAAAGTCAACCATCACTGCAGGCCTCCACCAGTCGGGGCTTTATGGCAGAGTGGCCCGACGGAAGCCTCTCCTCAATGCAAGACACATGAAAGTACGCGTGGAGTTTGCTAAAAAACACCTGAAGGACTCCAAGATGGTGAGAAATAAAATCCTCTGGTTTGATGAGACCAAGATAGAACTTTTTGGCCTTAATTCTAAGCAGTATGTGTGGAGAAAACCAGGCACTGCTCATCACCTGTCCAATACAGTCCCAACAGTGAAGCATGGTGCTGGCAGCATCATGCTGTGGGGGTGTTTTTCAGCTGCAGGGACAGGACGGCTGGTTGCAATCGGTGGAAAGATGAATGCGGCCAAGTACAGGGATATGCTGGACGAAAACCTTCTCCAAAGTGCTCAGGACCTCAGACTGGGCCGAAGGTTTAGAGGGGTAGAGAAAGGAAGCTACACCTGAGTGCAGTATTAGTGGGTACTTTAATGACACAACGTATGGTAAAAAGTTACAGGAAAGACATAGATAAAAAACTCATCTGTGGGATGGTGGTCCGTGGGGGATTCCTTGAGTCCCGATCCGGATGGAGCTGTAGAGGTGTAGAGCTGCGGATGGATGGTTTTCGGCCAGGGGTTCTTCCTGTGGCAATCAGGGAGAAGCTGGGGCCGGCGTGGAGCACACAACGAGCGTGTGTGATGTCACGGGTCATCCGACGGCTTCTGCGTACACTTCCGGGGGAGGGCTTCCACCGAGGGAAAAGTCTGACAGTAGATAGGCTATGCGCTCGGAGCAGCTGCTCCTTCAATAGGCCTAAGGGAGAAGTGTCAGCAGTGTGCTATTTACATGCCGGCGCCGTTGGACTACAAGACCCAGCACAGCCTTAAAACGCACAATGCTGAAAATGACCAGAAACAATGAACAGGAGTACTATGAACGGGGAAGCACAAATGGAAGAGAGTATAAAATGAAAAAAACTATAATGTACAAGTGATAGGTCACTAATGTTCCATCAATAATATTATGGTCGCATTAAAATGTACAATAAACACTAAAAGGCTTAAACATATAAAAAAAAGAGCAAATAAAAAAACAAAAGGCATAAAAAAGCATATAAAAAGGGGTGGGGGGTTCTAATGATGCCCCATGAAAAAGCGTGTATATGCATAAGAAGATGCACACATATACATTATCACATATATATATATATATATATATATATATATATATATATATGATAAAAATGTAAAGTGAGAAATATATATATATATATATATATATATATATATATATATATATATATATATATATATATATATATATATATAATGTAAAAAAATTATATGAAATATATAAAGTATAAAATATAAGATAAATAAATAAAAAATGAATAAAGACATTTGTACATTCTATATGCTAATAATACAAACTAATAATTTAGAAAAGAGGTAGGACCTGCATTTAGGGAAGACGCAAGGAGACATGTGGGTGGGGGGTATGTGTACCTGCATGTGGGCCGAAGGTTTACCTTCCAACAAGACAATCACCCTAAGCACAAAGCTAAAATAATGAAGGAGTGGCTTCACAACAACACTGTGGCTGTTCTTGAATGGCCCAGCCAGAGCCCTGACTTAAACCCAATTGAGCATCTCTGGAGAGACCTTAAAATGGCTGTCCACCAACGTTTACCATCCAACCTGACAGAACTGAAGTGGATCTGCAAGGAGGAATGGCAGAGGATCCCCAAATCCAGGTGTGAAAAACTTGTTGCATCTTTCCCAAAAAGACTCATGGCTGTATTAGATCAAAAGGGTGCTTCTACTAAATAATGAGCAATGTCAACAATTTTGTGTTTTTCTGTCAATATGGGGTGCTGTGTGTACATTAATGAGGAAAAAAGTGAACTTAAATAATTTTAGCAAATGGCTGCAATATAAGAAAGAGTGAAACATTTAAGGGGGTCTGAAAACTTTTCGTCCCCACTGTATTAAAAAAAATTAAGCTTTATGCGCAAAACATGCTTAAATACGCGTGCTTTTACAGCATTTAGTAAACAGTTTTTCTCCTATCAGGAGTTCAGGCATTCAGAGTGACTAAACAGACGCATGCATGAGGCATTATCTACCGGTTCCAAAGCCTGCATTTCATTAAAAAAAAAAAAAATGGTAGCTCCCATATTCTCATTTAAATAAATAGTCAGAACATCTGTCCAGCATATTTAAAGTAGATGAAAACCTCATTCATGAAATCTGGCCTAGGCATATAAATCTGTAGTGTTTATTTATCTCTCTCCAAAGCCCTAAGTCCTGTGTCTTTCTGCTGCTCCGTTCCTCTGTTATCAGCATGATAACTTCTGACAAGTTCTCCGAGACAGGAGATTCACAGCACAGCTCGGCAAGTTTCTTCGCTCCTCTGCTTATGTGGAGGGGGGACGGGGTTGTGCCTTTCTTCCTATCAGCTCACACACAGTGTATACCCAGACACCCAGTGCTGAAGCAGGAAGAAAAATTTCTAACACAATGTGCACTTTCTAAAGAGTCTAGAAAGAAGAAGACAGCAGATATACATGTAAAACTTATCTAGGGAGATTTGTTTCATCTCTGTATTATCTGAGGCTGTTCACGTCACTGGGTATATGAGGGGGTGTTGATAAGTATTGAGCCTTACCCAGAAACAATTGAGCTAGGAAGCTGTAAATTGCAGGGTGTACTGGCCAATTTGTCTATATTCAATGGTGTAAAAATCAACTACCTATGATTTTAACTTATGTTCTTTATTAAACTTTAATAAAGTTTTTTTTTTACTTTATTGCTATAACAAGGAATGAACAATATAATTTGCAATAGCATGAGCCATGACAGGTCCCCTTTATGGAGAGATTTGGGGTCTATTAGACCCCAAATCTTTCCTCTGCCCTTCAGAGCATCTGATCAAACTGAAATGAGTTTGATCAAATGCTTTACAAATGGCTTTTTAACAAGCACACCAAAACCGGAAGTGACCCCATCTTTGTCACTTCCGGTTTCTGACATCACAGAGGGGCAGGAACAATGGAGGTTCCTCCCACTCTTCCTAGTACATATAATGAAATGGGTCGCATCTGTACCGGCTCCCCAGTGGGACAGGAGAGCCCGGTAAAGGCGTCAGGAGGGGGGACCCCCTTTTGAAGCCTATAAAAGTGATTGAGCGGCTGTGTTGCAATTTATGCGAAACAATAACGCCCTGTAGTTTCTGCAAAATATGAGGATTAAACAAGCCCCCTTCCAAAAAAAGCACTTCCTGAATGACCTATCATCCCTGAGCAATGTCACATTTTGCCTATAGGTACCTTTATATACATACCTATTATGCCAGGATGAGCCACACTTTACTGCATGAAGTCATTAGCAAATTGCAAATCTATGTTTAGGAAAAATCTTTGAGCTGGGTTAAAGATTCACTTCCGTAGGTAACATGTAAAAATCCATTCTTTACTGTAGTTGGTGCTCTATTGATTGTGACAGTAAAAATGTTTTTTATGACTTTGAGACACATCAATAGGCTGGCTGATAACCAAGATCATAGCAGATTTCTATGTATTCATTTACTAAGAACTATTGAGACAACAGTCAAAAAGTGACATGACGAGAAGAGATAGCAAGTGAAGTAGGTAATAAGAAATACTGTCGCAACCAGCAACATTTTGTTAGTGTAAGCATTCAGAAGAGCATCCCTTTTTCACCATTGTCCATTTGCCAAAATGTGTATGAAGCCACAAAAATACCAAGAGTAGCTTTATCAATCCAGAGAGCCTGGACTGCTTAACTAATGCCGCGTACACACGGTCGGACTTTTCGTCTACAAAAGTCCGACGGATGCCGACGGACTAAAGCTGGCTGACAATCTGATCGTGTGTGGGCTTCTCTGGACTTTCAGCTGACTTTTCCAGCTGCAAATCTGACGGACTTTAGATTTGAAACATGCTTCAAATCTTTACGTCGTAACTACGCCGGACCCAGAAATCCGCTCGTCTGTGTGCTAGTCCGACGGACAAAAACCCACGCTAGGGCAGCTATTGGCTACTGGCTATCAACTTCCTTATTTTAGTCCGGTGTACGTCATCACGTACGAATCCGTCAGACTTTTGTGTGATCGTATGTAGGCAAGTCCGTTTGTAAGAAAGTCTGCCGCAAGTCCGCCAAAAGTCTGACAAAAGTCCGACGAAAGTCTGTCGGACAGGCTGTCGGACTTTTGTAGCCGAAAAGTCCGACCGTGTGTATGCGGCATAAGAGCAAGGAAAAGGCACTTAAGGGTTCAGCACATTTTTAGCAGCTTTTCTAAATTACAACTAATTGAGAATTTTGATGTTCCAAATTTGGTTCTGGTTTCCAGTACATAAAATATAGAGCAATGCACACCTTTTTTTAAGATATAATGCTCCATTTATTATGTACAACAATGCAAAAGTTTGATTGACTTACTGGTCCAAGATCTGACTAGGTACAGAAGGATTGAGGTTGCTGATCCAACCTATAGAATTGAGGTGAAATATTAACTTGTTAAGTCTTTTAAGTCAATTAAGTTTTGCTCTATGACAGCTGACAGGGCACACTATATCCATTACAAGGTCATTTATATTTAATCTGTATATGCCACAGTTGAATATTTGGGTGGCAATATAGTGCTTTACTTGCAATTCTAGTAGGTACAGTGCAGTGGCGGCTGGTGAAGTTTTTCGTTTTTGACCCCTCCCACTTTTCATAAACCACACGCCTTATAGAATCCACCCACTCTGTCCCCTGTATTCCACTTGCTTTCACCCATAGTGTCAGGAGTATACAGCTCAGATCACAGGACAGAGTATACAGTCCCAGCATCACAGGACAGATAATATATCTCAGCATCACAGGACAGAGTATATAGCTCAGCCTCTAGGATCATGGTATAGCGCATCTGCTAAAGAGTAAAACATTTCTGAGCGTGTCGGAAAAGTGCAAGTGAACCAAGCCTTAGACCCCTTTCACACTGAGGCAGTTTTCAGGCGTTTTAGCGCTAGAAATAACACCTGTAAAGCGCCTGAAAATTGCCCCCCCATGCCGCCCGAATATGAAAGCCTGAGTGCTTTCACTCTGGGGCGGTGCTCTCGCAGGACATTAGAAAAAGTCCTGCAAGCAGAATCCTTGGGGCAGTTTGGGAGCGCTGTATACATCGCTTGCAAAATGCCCCTGCCCATGGCAATGAATGGGGAGCGCTCTCCAAAGCACCTGAAAAGCGTTTCAACAGCGCAGCGCCCCGATAGCGGCCAAAAAGCACTGCTTAGACAGCGGTAAAATGCCGCTACAATGAGCGGCGCTTTACCGATAATGCACAGGCGGCCCCAGTGTGAAAGGGGTCTTAGACAAAATTTACCTTTTGCAGCAGTACTGCCACTCATAAATAAAAAAAATTAAGAATTCTATCGCTAAAAAGTAACAAGCCATCCAATCTTTTTTCACATCAGTTTTAGGCTTGGTTCACACTGGTGCGATGCAGGAACCACAGCGATTCCTGTGCGGGTTCCCAGGGTTCCCACATTGCATCTGACTCGCAGGCAGTTTACACTGCTCTCTGCAAACCGCTGCGGGTGTCAATATAAAGTTAATGGAACCCCCAAATCGGTTCGCAGAACACAGTATGAACTGTGAAATTTGATGGAATCGGATTGCATGGGTCTGAACACGCGATCCGATTCCAGTGTGGACAAAAAAAAGGGTCCTGCACCATTTTGGTCCAAATGAGATGCGATTTCAGCTATACAAACTGTATGGCTGAATTCGCACTGCACAGACATCACATGTGATGTGCACAGGCATATGCGGTGCGAATCACATGCGATGTCTGGAATTGCACCAGTGTGAACCCAACCTTAAGCAATTTAACCTGTGTCCTGTACAGAATGGCATTGGTGAGATTAGAACACATTTTCAATTATCTGTATATATATATATATATATATATATATATATATATATATATAGATGGGGGGGTAAATGATCATTTTCTATGAGCCCCGTTTGCACTGCAATGCACCACAGAGGCTGGAGTTACCCTTTCCTCTTGGTAATATGCTCGCTAAGGCTTCTTAATGTCTACACTCTACAGGGATGTTTATTTTGACATTAGGATGGGTCATATGATTAAGGCCCCTTTCACACTGGGGCGGTAGGGGGCGTCGGCGGTAAAACATTTACTGCGGTATTCGGCCGCTAGCGGTGTGGTTTTAACCCCCCGCTGGCGGCTGAAAAAGGGTTAAAACCCCTCGTATAGCGCGGCTATAGCCGCGGTATTACCGCGGTATAGCCGCCCTGTCCCATTGATTTCAATGGGCAGGAGCGGTGAAGGAGCGGTGAATACACCGCTCCTTCACCGCTCCAAAGATGCGGCTTGCAGGAGATTTTTTCTTCTCCTGCCAGAGGCACCGCTTCAGTGTGAAAGCCCTCGGGCTTTCACACTGAACAAACAGCGGAGGCTGTTTGGGGGCGTTTTGCAGGCGCTATTTTTAGCGCAATAACGCCTGCAAACCGCCCCAGTGTGAAAGGGGCCTAAGGCTGCTTTCACACTGAGACGCTTTGCAGGCGCTAAAGTGCTAAAAATAGCGCCTGCAAGGCGCCCTGAAAGAGACGCGCAATGCACTCCAATGTGAAAGACCCAAGGGCTTTCACACTGGAGCGGTGCGCTTGCAGGGCGGTCTAAAAAATCCTGCAAGCCGCATCTTTCGAGCGGTGAAGGAGTGGTGTATCTACCACTCTTAAAGCACCCCTTCCCATTGAAAACAATGGGGCAGCGCTGCAAACCCACCGGCAAAGCGCCGCTGCAGCGGCGCTTTGCCGGTGGTTTTAACCCTTTTTCGGCCACTAGCGGGGGGGGTATCGGCCAAATCGCGCCGCTAAAATGATGGTAAAGCTTTGCTATATTTAGCGCCACTGTACCGCCAGCGTCTGCACGCCTCAGTGTGAAAGTAGCCATAAGCAAGCAGATCTTCCTAGTTAGCATTTTCTTTCAGCAACTCACTGGAATGGTATGTTAGAATGTACACAACAGAACACGATAGGAATCTGCAATTAAAATGATTCAAATTCTTGTGATGTATGCGACTGGCCTGAGGGGGGATTTGGTTTTCTATCAAGTTTTACTTAAACATCATCTGCAAATAAAGAAATCCTGGAGCCATTATCTCCCCATTAAACACAGTATTACAAAGTTTAAACTATTCCTTCAGCATTTCAATGGCAGCCTGGCAGGAATCCAACACTTAAAGTGTATTTTTACATCATGCTGCATGGCGCACGAGATCTCCTTACCTGGCTTCCAGCAGCTCTGCTCGGGCTGAAGAACGGAGCTGCCAACGTCACTTCCGGTTTTCGTCTATTACACAAAACCCAGAAGTAACTTCAAGATTTAAACAACAATGCTCCCGCCCGTAGTGATTCTATGAGCGGAAGCTACTCAGCCCTTTGTATTGCGCCGCAAGGCAGGTTGGAAGCCCGCAAATGAAGCGCCACGTCTGTAATCTCGTGATTGCATTGACGTGGCGCTTCCCATAGTACACTCTGTCTGGCGCTCGAACACAGTGCACTTAGTTAAAGGACTTTTTTTTTTTTTTCTTAAAGGGGCAGTTTTGAAAATTTTTTTTTTGTTTTTTTATTTTTTTTTTTGTGATGGGCCGCCACTGCTACAGTGCCTTGAGAAAGTATTCAAGCCCCTTGACATTTTACACATTTTGTTATGTTACAACCAAAAACGTAAATGTAATTTAATTGGGATTTTATGTGATAGACCAACACAAAGTAGCACATAATTGTGAAGTGGAAGGAAAATGATAAATGGTTCTCCAAACTTTTTACAAATAAATATCTGAACAGTGTAGCATGTATTTGTATTCAGCACCCTTTATTGTGATACCCCTAACTAAAATCTAGTGGAACCAATTGCCTTCAGAAGTCACTTAATCAGTAAATAGAGTCCACCTGAGTGTAATTTAATCTCAGTATAAATACAGATAATCTGTGAAGCCCTCACGGGTTTTTTAGTGAACCTTAGTGAACAAACAGCATCATGAAGGCTAAGGAACACACCAGACAGGTCATGGATATTGTTGTGGAGAAGTTTAAAGCAGGGTTAGGTTATAAAAAACATCCCAAGCTTTGAACAACTCTCGGACTCAGGGGGGCTGAATACAAATATACACCTCACTTTTCAGATATTTATTTGTAAAACATTTTGAAAACCATTTATCATTTTCCTTCCACTTCACAATTATGTGCCACTTTGTGCTGGTCTTTCACATAAAATTCGAATAAAATACATATACGTTTTTGGTTGTAACATGTCAAAATGTGGAAAATTTCAAGGGGTATAAATATTTTTTCAAGGCACTGTATGTGTCATATGTATTGTGACATCACACTGCATTTTCATCTAGCTGTCAACTGGTTTCTGGGGCTTTTAAAATGATTCTTTAATATCCTTTTAATATTTTGCTATAAGCTCTGAAGAAGGAGACTCTGGGGATTATTTACTAAAGGCAAATCCACTGTGCACTACAACTGCACTGCAAGTGCACTTGGATGTGCACTTGGAGGTGCAGTCGCTGTAGATCTGAGGGGGACATGCAAGGAAAATAAAAATCAGCATTTTTACTTGTACATGATTGGGTGATAGAAATCAGCAGAGCTTCCCCTCATTTCAGATCTTCCCCTCAGATCTACAGTGACTGTACCTTGCAGTGTAATTGTAGTGAACAGTAGATTTGCCTTTAGTAAATCAACCCCTCTGTGTAGCCCACAATATTGATTTGTTCCCTTACACATGTAATTCCAACTTATCAGCTCAAGAATATACTGTAACCCTCAGTAAATATTCCTTGAGCGGGACATGATCCTTCATCCCTCTATGGAAAAGAGTGAAGGTCTAGAAGTACTACACATGCTCTGCTGTCATTACCAGGTAAGGACCATGGTAGGTCCATTACTGCAAGGACTCATTCAAAGATGTGCAGATATCTCCATGCCTGGTCATTTTTGGAGATACAGTATCTGCCAGTGAATTACCATCACATCTCCACATTATTTACAATAATGGAGTGACAGGAACTAAGGCAATTTAAAGTAAACCTTTATGATGTTTTTATTTTATTAACTTTAGAGATTAAAAGCAGATACCTGCAGGTGCCCTTTTATATAACCAATTTTCTTCTGTGCGTCCAGGAAGCCCAATGCTTGGTGCACTCTGTTATTAGCATTCATCTTTACAATGCCCTCTGCCATCCTACAAACACACTACCTTTTTATTTATTTACTCTAAAGAGTACTGGTACTTCCCTAGATTTAATCAAATCTAGCACTAACATTAACAAATTAGTGCAGGCACTCAGTGGTACCCAGGCATGCCACGATTTGTCAAGTAGCATTCTCCTGAAAGGTTCCAATCCCATGAGTTCTACTACATGCAAATATAAACATCTCAGTTGATGTTAAAGCTGGGCCTGCTTATCCCACAGCTCTCTACAGGTAATGGATAGTCCCATCATATTGATGAACCAATCCAGAGCAGTTGGAGGGGACCAAGCAACTTTTACTAGGTTTATATTTAAAAATAAAGGACTCTAGAACATAACTAAAGCTATGTAAAGGCATTTTATGTCACAATATAAATAGCACTGATTCACCTTAAAGCAACAGATTTGCTTACCCCCTTTACCCAGCAGCACACTCTCAGCTTTCCTTCACTTCCCCAACACTGCCGTGAGGTTTCAAGAGTGAAGAAAATGCATGGTACTTTCAGAGTGAGCATGCGACACGTTCTATAGCAGAGCTGGGCTAATCAACTAGCCTCAGTGCTTTCACATGGGAAGAGTTCATAACCCTATTTACGCTATGCCTTGAGCGACTAATAGCTTATACAGGGCCTCTTCTCTTCTTGGCAGTTGAACAAAGTGTTGGAGAATTAAATAAAGGCGAGAAGGGGGTTGGTGACCATGTTGCTTTACCTTGCTTGAAAAAAGCACAGCTTTACTTTATGAGAGCTGAGGATATTGAGAATTAAAGTGATCAGATATTCAAGTCATGATATTTCAAATTAAAGAAAGGCAAAATGTAAACACGTCCAAGGCATTCCTACATACTACTTTATATGAACTGTATGCTTGCAATTAAAGAGCATCATATAGATGATCATTACTATTTGAGAAGCACTATCACCAGCATTTATTCTTCAACTCTCAGACTGCACATTTTCTGAAAGCAAAGATGGGAACTTATTCAGTTTCAATACAAGTAACATAATACCAGAGCTAGTATTCGGCTCAGGAACTGGAGACACAACCTCTTGCACAGGTATAATCACTTTAATGAACAGCTTAATAAGAAATACAGTATCATACAGATTTTAAAGAAATCTGGTGGAGATAACAAAACATTCTTACTTTATGATATGGTGGATCGTTATTTTGAGGCTTCTGTTGCACTGAACTTTTAGCAATCTTTGTCTTACTGAAAGTGATAAAATGGCGTGCTGTTCAGACACATGTTTATTTATTTATTATACGTGACCTAACAACAGTTTTTGTATCTATTTGCTCTCAGCCTAGTTGATAAGGAAGCACTGGATGTCATGATCCAAGACAAGAAGGGACTGATTCACAGTACTATGTGGTTTTTGTTCTATTCCACTTGTCACTTAGCTATTCTAGGCAGACGTTGTTACTTTAATGTACAGCTGCAGTTACAGAGCGAGGCTCCAGCTGGTACTGACCAGCCCTGGGTTGCACTGCTAAAATACCAATTAGAGAATTTTGTGATTGAGTGCTCTGCTACGTTTTACCATAAAATAAATCTGTTTTAAAAAATCTCAGAAGGTCTAAACTTAAGCCTCACACACACGGTACGATTGTTGGCAGGGGATTGTCTGTTGACAAATGGAGAAAAGACAAGGTGCGCCAATCTAAGTGCAGTATGTAAAAACAGTTTTAATGAAAATATATTAAAAGGTGGCCAATTGACTACTCACAACTTCGACATCTATGCAGCACTTCCGCTCTACGGAACCCAGTGAGTTGTGCGTTCCACGCTGGTTGGACTTCCAGTTCCGGTTTCCGGCATCCGAGAGGACGGACGGCGTGCAGCCAAGCTTTACACAGCCAAGCTTCTCACCCAGGTCTCCCTGTACAACCGGTGTCGACTACCAGCAAGACCCACAGGCTGTCCTGTTTCTCCACCTCCATCTGGGCAACCCCTCCACACCTCACTGGGACGCCTCCACTAATTTTCAGCCGCGGACTCCATAAGTGCACATGGACTCCTATATATGTAACTACATGCCTGATTCTCACTCATAAGTTGTGAGTAGCCATTTAGCCACCTTTTAATATATTTTCATTAAAACTGTTTTTACATACTGCACTTAGATTGGCGCGCGCACCTTGTTATTTCTCCATTGGTCTTCCATAGTATTTGCTTCTACTCCCAAGGGAGCTGCCGCTGGTGCAAACTATTTCATTTTTAATTTTGACCCCCTATTTCTCATTACTGGGACTCTCTCCATAATATATATATATATATATATATATATATATATATATATATATATATATATACTGTATAAATATATATATATATATATATATATATATATATATATATATATATACTGTATAAATATATATATATATATATATATATATATATATATATATATATATATATATATATATTTTTTTTTTTTTTTTTTTTTAATATATATTTTTATATGATATATATTTTTTATGATATTACTATTTATTTTACCTGATTGCTTGATTGCTGCTTTAATGTATGGTCAGACATTATGCCATATTCCCCTTTCCGATTGTCTGTTGACAGACTGTTGTCCTAAAATCTTACCATTAGTACGCTTCTTTTGACAATTGTTGTCCAACTTTCAGCCAACAAATGTTGGATGGCAGGCTAGTAAATTTTCGGCGGACAACGGTTTGACATCAGATTTTCATATGGTCAGTACACAAATCCGTCACACAAAAGTCAAAAGTACAAACATGAATGCTCGGAATTAATGCTCACCAAACACGAAATTAGCAGAAGGGGTCCAAAGGGTGGCGCTCAAGTGCTGAAATTCCTCGTAGTACATCACTAATTCGTGTTTGTGGCACAACAGTTGTATAACGTTAGTATACAAGATAAGATCCGGGCACACGTCCTTAAGACAAAAATCAGACGCTCGGTTGGCCAACAATCGTACCGTGTGTACGAGGCTTAAGTGTTTCAGTCCTAGTTACATTTCTCACCTATATTCAGGGTCAGAAGCTTACAATAGGTGTCTCTAGTCATCTAGGTAATCAGCTTTATGTCACAGCGAATTATGGTATAATGTAATAATAACAAAAGGGACCAACTCCGATGACTTAGTTAAATGAGAACTAACGTCCCGGAAAAAAAATCACCAGTTAGCTTACAAAATTTCAGGTGCAACTTTTTTTTTTCCTACTGTAAGCTGTGTAATGCTTGTACTAAATGTATAAATTAATGGCTTTTCCCTGGAAACCACACATATAGGAAGTGGTCAGAGAAAGATTTAACTTACTGGTATGGGCCCAAAATTTTTAATATTTTGTTGTGAATGTAATTCTATTTTAATAAAGAAAAATAAAACAAATAAGGCTATTACTTTTCATAAAAGTCTTTATAAAGTTGGTCAATGATATTTGCTGTGTACTCATATGACAGTCTCATGAAACAATAGGATTGAGTTACTAATAGAGTAGAGCACGTTCATTTTACAATGTGAAAGTTTACTTTGAAAGACAATTTTCACGTAGCATAGTGAATGTGATAAAATGAATTCACTTTAAAAATACCCAATAACACGCAAGGAAAATGTAAAAACAATAAAACAAGATTTTTGTTTGCATATGATTGAATAACTTAAAACAGCAAAGCCTCATGTTAATAATTAAGCTAAATGAAAATTCACTTTGCTAAGTAAACAGCCAAAATAAATCCATCAGTGGCACCTTGACCACAGTGTAAGACACATTGGGGTTGATTTACTAAAGGCAAATCCACTTTTCACTATAAGTGTAAAAAAGTGTGGCGCTATAAATTTAAAAAGAATTCATAGTGACATGTGTGACATATCTCAGATCAAAAAAATATATATATAAACCATTCAGTTACATATGATATAAAAAACCAAATATCACCTATATAATATACAAAAGGTGCGAACCAATGTATGAGGAAAATTATCCAGTATAAATACAAGTTGTGTATACACTATACCATATAATAAATAGCATATATAAACAAACAAATCAAAACATGTGTATGACAAGGCATGTGAAAAGTGATGACAACATACAAATTCTAAAGTCCAAAAAGATGAATTGGAGCCACTGGGAGCCAGCAGGTTAAAGTCCACCAACAGTGTAAATGAGAAAAAAGAGTGAAAAAGCCACCACCTAGGGTTATAGGGGGCTTACCAGATGTAAATGACTTGGAACTGCATATGCCGGCCAAGTCAAACCAGGCTATGAGACCAGCGGGTCGCTCAAGTGTAATATTTTAGATGCCCATATTGGATTAAAGTTTAGAACGAAGGTATATGAAGAGGCTATGCAAAAGCAACCAGAATTCTCGGGAAAGGCAACAATGGTAGGGAAAAGCCGTCACCTGAAGATCTAAAGGCTTACCAGAGGATGTTGACCTGGAAAGACTTATGTCAACCAAGTCAAATAGACATAATGATCATCTGGTCGGAAGGATATTCCCCTTTAGCGTATCCTCACAATGCTTCAACTTAGGGCAACTCCTGGGCGTCCACAGTGAATCACTTAGTCCAGTTCCACTTAGTCAGAGTCTCAGCAAGCAAAAAGGTGGCAGTATATTATATAGGTGATATTTTATTTTTTTATATCACATGTAACTGAATGGTTTATATATATATTTTTTTTTCATCTGAGATATGTCACACATGTCACTATGAATTCTTTTTAAATTTATAGCGTCACACTTTTTTACACTTATATTTCTAACTACCTGGGTCTAGAGGTGTGTTGGCAGCTGTTTATTCATGTTACGCAGCGCTGTTTTATTTATATAGTTTTTAAATCCATTTTTCACTACAAGTGCACTGAAAGTCCAGCTCTGCTGCTGCTATTAATGCTCAGCCTGATGCAGTAGTAAATGTGTCAAGGAATGCCTGTGTCACCAACCTCATATATACCTTCGCTCTTGTGTCCCTCTGCAGCTTGAAACAGCAAAAATGGTGCCTTTAAAACACACATTGTTGCTACAGACCTTTCTCTCTCCTTTCAAAAGAAAGCTTTTCCCGCACGAGAGCGGGCTCCGATCGTATGGGATCAACACAGAGAAATGGCGGAGGGGGGGCCTGGAATCCGCCGAGCGGCATGCCAATTACGCTTTTTTTTATCGAGCGCTCTTTCCCTGAAGGAAAAACAGCACAGGGGAGCCGGAGGTCTGCCATCGGCCGGAGCAAGAGAAAACTGCTGTTTCCTGGACACTTTGTGGGCTCTCTGAGAAGCATGAGACGTAATTGCCCCCAGTGGTGACACATTGGCATGACAACATTTACTAATCAAAGGAGACATTCATAAGAAAATTTTGAAAATTTCTTAGAAAAACTCCACTTACCTTTCCCACCGCAGGGTTTTCTGTGGTAAACCAACAGCTCCAATCTTCACCCTTCACGGTGGGTTCCATTAAACCTTCAGGAGCTGGGGATCCTCAAGGAAACCCACAATCCTGAACCTGTAATAGCACCACTGCCAGTAAAACTTTATGGCCTTAATACCAAAAAATACTGTATCCAGGGGTCCAGCTCTCTAAAAAGAAAGGCGTTACAGGCAAAACCCTGTTTCTTCGGATACGAGGCCAGGGTACCATTCAATTCGGCCAAAAAGACACTTTGAATGGATCCGGCTGCATGGCTAGCCCCAGCAAGGATTGGTCCAGTGGAGCTCAGCACAGCACATCGTTACTCGTAACCAACACCTTAGACACTGGCGAAAAAACTGAGGTACTCCCACCAGTGGGAGGGGTTATATAGGGTGTGCACTTTTTAATTTAGGGCGTGCCAGTGTCCATCACCTGAAGGTGGCCTATAACACCACATAGTAACTACTATGGCTCTGTGTCCTGTGATGTACGATAAGAAATGCTTTTTTTTATTTTGCTTACAGATCTACAGCGACTGCACTTCCAAGTGCACTTTCGTTGCACTTGTAGTGCAAAGTGGATTTGCCTTAAGTAAATCAGCCCCATATACTGTACATGTTGGATCTAATGTGGTTAAGCAGAGATCTAGACATATCTTCCTGATGGAATTTCTTAAAAGAACAGAGGCTAACAAGCTATTCAGCCTCCAAGCATTCACCCAAACAAGTTATTAGTTTCAGGAAGAATAACCCCTTTAACTCTTTTCAAATCACAGCTTTATTTGGGAAATATTTGTATATGTTAGGATGCACATTTTAGAGAATACTGTACAGAAAAAGTTCTATCTGGTACAAATATCAGCTTGCCTTTTTGGTATGCTCAGAAATGATTTGACTTTTCTAAAACCTAACATGATGTCTCATTCAGAAAGTATAATAACATTATCACCGTTAGGGATGAGCTTCGAGTTCGAGTCGAACTCATGTTCGACTCAAACATTGGCTGTTCGCCAGTACGTCGAACAGCGAACAATTTGGGGTGTTCGCGGCAAATTCGAAAGCCGCGGAATACCCTTTAAAAGTCTATGGGAGACATCAAAAGTGCTCATTTTAAAAGCTTATATGAATGGTATTGTCATAAAAAGTGTTTGGGGACCTGGGTCCTGCCCCAGGGGACATGGATCAATGCAAAAAAAATTTTTAAAAACTGACGTTTTTTCGGGAGCAGTGATTTTAATTATGCTTAAAGTGAAACAATAAAAGTGTAATATCCCTTTAACCGGTTCAATACAGGGCATTTTCACCCCCTTCCTTCCCAGACCAATTTTTAGTTTTCAGCGCTGTCGCATTTTAAACGACAATTGCGCGGTCGTGCGACGTTGTACCCAAACAAAATTGACTTCCTTTTTTTCCCCACAAATAGAGCTTTCTTTTGGTGGTATTTGATCACCTCTGCGGTTTTTATTTTTTGCGCTATATTTTGCTATAATAAATATCCCAATTTTTTTTTAAAAAAACAAATTTTTTCCTCAGTTTCGGCCGATACATATTCTTCTACATATTTTTGGTAAAAAAAAAATCGCAATAAGCGTATATTGATGGGTTTGCGCAAAAGTTATAGCGTCTACAAAATACGGGATAGATTTATGGCATTTTTTTAAAAAAAATATTTTTTTTTTTTGACTAGTAATAGCGGCGATCACGATTTTTTTCGTGACTGCAACATTATGGCGGACACATCGGACACTTTTGACACATTTTTGGGACCATTCACATTTAAACAGCGATCAATGCTATAAAATTGCATTGATTACTGTGTAAATGTGACAGGCAGTGAAGGGGTTAACCACTAGGGGGACACAAGGGGTTAAATGTGTTTCCTAGGGAATGCTTCTAACTGTACGGGGCGGGGACGTACAAGGGGAGGAGACCGATCAGTGTTCCGCTCTACTGGGAACTTAGATCCCTCTCCTCTCACCTAACAGGACGTGGATCTGTGTGTGTAACGGGCAATCGCGGGTGCCCGGCGGACATCGCGGCCACCGGGCACATGCACCGGGTCCCGAGCAATGCGACCTAGACGGCCGGGAACCCGAGGCCGTCATATGACGTCCACCCAGGATGGGAGATCCATTCTGTGGACGTCATATGTATATACGTGGGTAGGGAAGTGGTTAAATTTTGTACCTGGGGGGTGTCTATAGTATGCCTGTAAAGGGGCGCATGTTTCCTGTGTTTAGAACAGTCTGACAGCAAAATGACATTTCAAAGGAAAAAAAGTCATTTAAAACTACTCGTGGCTATTAATGAATTACCAAAATTTAAAAAAAAAATGACGTGGGGGGGGTCCCCCTAAATTCCATACCAGGCCCTTCAGGTCTGGTAAGGATATTAAGGGGAACCCCAGCCAAAATTTTTTTTCAAAATGGCGTTGGGTCCCTCTCAAAATCTATACCAGATCCTTCAGGTCTGGTATGGATTTTAAGGGGAACCCCGCACCAAAATTTAAAAAAAAAAAGGCGTGGGTTCCCCCCAAAAATCCATACCAGACCCTTATCCAAGCACGGAACCTGGCAGGCCACAGGAAAAGAGGGGGGGACGAGAGAGTGCCCCCCCCTTCTGAACCGTACCAGGCCACATGCCCTCAACATTGGGAGGGTGCTTTGGGGTAGCCCCCCCCATAACACCTTGTCCCTGTGTTAATGGGCACAAGGGCCTCATCCCCACAACCCTTGCCCGGTGGTTGTGGGGGTCTGCGGGCGGGGGGCTTATCAGAATATGGAAGCCCCCTTTAACAAGGGGACCCCCAGATCCCGGCCCTCCCCCCTGTGTGAAATGGTATGGGGGTACAAAAGTACCCCTACCATTTCACAAAAAAACTGTCAAGAATGTTAAAAATGACAAGAGACAGTTTTTGACAATTCCTTTATTTAAATGCTTCTTCTTTCTTCTATCTTCTATCTTCTTTCTTCTATCTTCTATCTTCCTTCGGTTTCTTCCTCCATCTTCTTCTTCTTCTGGTTCTTCTGGTTTTTCCTCCGGTGTTTTCGTTCGGCATCTTCCTCCGCGCCTCTTCTTATCTTCTTCTCCTCGGGCCGCTCCGCATCCATGATGGCATGGAGGGAGGCTCCCGCTGTGTGACGCTTCTCTCTTCATCTTTTTCTCTTCATCTTTTTCTCTTCATCTTCTTCTCTTCATCTTCTTGTCTTCATCTTCTTTTCGGGCCGCTCCGCATCCATAATGGCATGGAGGGAGGCTCCCGCTGTGTGATGCTTCTCCTCTTCTGACGGTTCTTAAATAACAGGGGGGTGGGGCCACTCGGTGACCCCGCCCCCCTCTGACGCACAGGGACTTGACAGGGACTTCCCTGTGGCATTGCCCGTGACGTCAGATGGGGGCGGGGTCACCCGTTACGTAACCCGTCAATTTTTTTAAATTTTGGTTTCGGGTTCCCCTGTGGGGAATTCCCATGCCGTTTTTATCAGTGAACTTTTATGTGTATTGTCGGACCAGCAATTCATTAATAGCCGCGAGTAGTTTTAAATGACTTTTTTTCCTTTGAAATGTCATTTTGCTGTCAGACTGTTCTTAACACGGGAAACACGCGCCCCTTTACAGGCATACTATAGACACCCCCCAGGTACAAAATTTAAAGGAATATTACACTTTTATTGTTTCACTTTAAGCATTATTAAAATCACTGCTCCCGAAAAAACGGCCATTTTTAAAACTTTTTTTTGCATTGATCCATGTCCCCTGGGGCAGGACCCAGGTCCCCAAACACTCTTTATGACAATAACTTGCATATAAGCCTTTAAAATTAGCACTTTTGATTATTCATGTTCGTGTCCCATAGACTTTAACGGTGTTCGCGTGTTCGAACAAATTTTTTGCCTGTTCGCAAGTTCTGGTGCGAACCGAACAGGGGGGGTGTTCGGCTCATCCCTAATCACCGTATACGTGGCATGTTTTACTGTTAATGCGAATTTATCTGAGGCCCAATAGAAATGGTGGTGGTAGAACCAGCTGGTGATAGAACCAGCGACACTATATAAAAAACATTGGTCTGTAATAATGTGGAGACGTGGTCATTACTCAACTTGTAGCATGCATTCTACTCTCCTGGCCAGAAGTTACATTGAGAGAGTCAGCATGACGCGTTTCGTCATAAGGGTGCAACGTTGTCAAAAGCAGCATTTTGATATATTTTGTTGTTTAGATATTGTCCCTGGTTCTGTCACCATGACAGTTTTTTAAATGCTTTTTAAGCTGCTTTCATTAAACCTGAGGATTAAACCTGAGGATATTACTCCATGAGGAGTTTTCTTTTTTTTTCCTACATAACAGGCGGTATACTCTTTTTTCCCTGGAGCCCCAGGGCTATAATTGGAGGACATCCATGATAGAGGAAAAACAGGAGGATACCAGAGAACACTGCATTAGGTTTGGTCCCCAGTAATTTCCTACAGGCACGATATACTCCTTTTGTCATAAGGCAAAGGAGTCCAACCCATTTGGTGAGTTTGGATTTCTACACCACTCCCAGGAGGTGGACACTGCACCGTTGAGACACGGAGCACTTTAGCACCTTTTTGCACAAAGCCAAGGACTTACAACCTGCACAAATCAGCACTTTAATTAATGTCACTTTAGGTTATTATGATTAATCATATGTTATTTGGTTTATTAGAATATGAAAGTATGTAAGTAATAATTAAGTCAGCTTCATATATAGTCACTTGCCATATAAAGTCATCCTAGGCTAATAACATTACATTCATCAGAGGATTTAATGCTTAGGAGGAACAGCGCTGTTTTTTTTACTATTGAGCCTTAGATATACTTTAAATTGATTTTTTTTTTTTAATTCAAGTGGTATAAGTATCTGAATTCGACTTGGTATTAGATTATGCCGTTTTTATGCAGCAAAGCTAAGAGAGAGGGATAGGTAGGACAAGGAGCCAGTGAGTTGTGCTGCATTGGTGTTTTGGAGTTTATACTGCTTTAAACCGGTCACCAGACCATCACAAAAAAAATGTAAAAAATAATATTCCCATAAGATTTTATATGCATTTAACATATTTTAGGCATTTTTTACTTGTAGATATCCAAAAGCTCTAAGACAGCTACTGGGCTCCGCCATCTTAGATATGATGTCAGCAGTCCCAGGAGACTTGTCATTCAAGTTACGCACTTTAGTATTCCCTTTCGGTTTTTCCCTGGCTCCTACATAAAAGGATATGTAATGAGGCAAGGATAGGAGTGGACAAGCTGGACAAGCATAGCGTAATTAGACACTACCAGAAGAGGAGAAGTGCAAGGGGGAAGGGGGATGGCTGTTGTGTGTTGGATTCTCTAGTCAAAGGCACATTGCAAATAAATAAAAATAATTTATAGACAGAAAAACACTGCAAGCATACATTGTAAAATACTTGATTTTTCTGCACTCTAACCTACAGGTTTTAGGTTGGTGACAGGGTCTCTTTAGAGCTTAAGTTTATTTATTTTTTTTAAACCTCTTTACGCCAGCTCCTCCTGGCCCTTTAAGAGGTTTTTAATGCTGGGGGGCAGGGCTTAGAAGCACGTGACCGCTGAGATTGGCTGTCATGGTGGTCATGTGATTTGAAAACTCCTGATCGCTGCTTTCAGTTAGGCAGGAGCACACACCGTGTGCTCTTAGCACAGCTGTATGGACAGTAATTCATATTTGCATATTTGCATATTTGCATGTGGCTGGCACCAAGGGGTTAAATCAGTACAAGGGATGGCACTCAAATTAAGGCAAGATTCACATCTGAGAGGGTGCAGGAATGGATGTAAATCACACTCATTCCCATACCCGCAGCAAAAATGTGCTGCTATTTAGCAGATGCGTAGGGATGTCATTAATCCTAATAGCACCCCCACACACAGGAAACCGCAGTGTGTCCTGTGTTGGGAAACGCACAGCACTATGCTGTTTCCTCTGTGGATGCATTTTTGGAAAAGGTGCAGGGATCTCCAATTTTCTGTAGGTAGAGCAGCCCATTTACATGAATGCAGACTAAAGGAGAAGTGTCTCTTGTGGTACTGGCTGTTGTCTTAGTTGAAACCCTCAGTCTTTTGCTCCATCCATGCCACAACTCTGCCCACTTTTTCTGCCCCTCCTCCATTCATAGTAGCTGTACTATAGCTTCCATCAATAAAAAGTGATCTATGAATGGAGGAGGTAGACCCAGGGCCATCTTATTGAGCAGGCACCCCTGGGCACTGCCTGGGGGCCCCGGGTAAACATGGGGCCCCATCAGGGAAGGTTCTCCTGCAATAAATGATCTTGCGGGATATGGCAGTGAGGAGATTAGCTGGAAGGAAGGAATGTGTCTGCAGTCTGGTCTCTGCACACTGGCACTGCACGGACAAAGGACTGCTAGCAGCGGGGCAGCTGAGCTTGGGAGTTGGGCTGAGCAGGTACTAGTTTTACTTCTGCATTTCAGCTGGACTGTCAGTGTCACCTGTCCTGAACCCTCCTAAATGAATGTGAATGCTCTTTGCCGAATGTCAGGGGCTCCGCCTCCACGGTCCACCCACAGCCCAGCCAGGACTCCGTGACTGGAAGCTGGATGGATAAACTGTGCTGCCTGTGCAGATCCTGTAGTGTCACTCAATATCTCACTCCTGCGACTGAGATTTTGGATACAGCAGGATTCAGAGTAAACAGCACAGGCCCCCAGGATGCTGAAGACCCCTTGTATAGTGACCAATCCCTGCTGTGCCCATGCTAGCAGGCCCACCCCTGATGTACACACAGAGCATGGTGCTAGATAGCTATGTGTGAAGCTGCAGCAGGCGAAAACTTCAATTGGAGGACACTAGAGATTGCAAAATTGGTGAGTCCACTGTCCAAACGCCCACCCCCCTCCCCTAACTTGACAAATGCATATGTCCCTCTCCTCTGCTGCTCTGAGTCGCTTACTACTCTTACTATAAAAGACTGCCACTCCTCTGAAAACGAAATGTACATGGATTACTTTTCAGAGGTATTTGACAGGAGGTGAGGCGGCAATATGTCCAATATGTCGCCTCTTCACCACCAGTTTTACCCCCCTAAATGCTGCATCACCTCCACCACAACCATGTGCATTGCAGCACAGACCCTTTTATTTGAATGGGTTGCATTTGGTGACCGGTGGTGCCCACCAAATGCAACTGGTGATATAATTCTTGCCACAGTCCCAAAAAAAGCATTGTGGCTCCAGCATGTGCACACCCTGAGATGCTGCCTTTTCAGCAAAGCCCTGGTTCACACTGGTGCATTTTTGAAATCGTGTTACTTCTACGTGATTTCAATGTCGCAGATCAGTGTGATTTGCACCACCAATTTCATTACGGCTTGCAACTTAATTTAACAGAATTCTATGCAAGTCGCAATGAAATCTGGAAAAAGTAGCGCAGAGACCTTTTTCATAATCGCTGTGACATGAGTCGCTGTGATATGAATGGTTCCATGGCCAACAATGGGGTGCCACTTGCCATGTGATCTGGACCTGTCAAATCCCATAACAAATCGCACCCATGTGAACAAGTACTAAGGGTTTATTGACCCCAGCTGCTGCATTACAACATGTTGTGCTTTTTTTTAAACAAATTTTATTGCAATGTCAAACTGACATTTCATAAAGTTCAATTGGCCGCAGTGCCATGAATGCAGTGGTGTGAACTGGACATACCAGAGATGAGGCATTTTGCCTTGTCATGTGGTGGGACTGTACTGGAATAACCATCCACCACAGTCCCACTGTATCTGGTATGAATATACCTTAACCACTTGCCACCCACCCGCTGTAGTTTTATTGAGGGTAGGCGGCATAGCAGTTCTTTTGTGCCATCTTTATTTGTATAGTATAGCACAGAGGTGTAACTGGAACCTTCAGGGCCCCAGTGCAAGAAACCATGAAGGGCTCCCCTGACCCTCAGGCTTCCAGTTCTGGGAGGGCATCCTTGGACATCCTCCCAGAACCCTGTTTCCCGCGTGCCCCCTGGGGCGGACATCAAGCACTCTCTGTGACTGCTGCATCCTTTGGACACAGCTGATTACAGTAAAGGACCAATCATAGTGGCCCTTTTCCATGTGATCAACTTGTGTGAGGAAAGGAGAGCCATTAACTTGCGGGCTGTGTGTACATTGTGTACACTGTTTACACTGCCCTGTAAACAGTGCAGCCCCATCAGCGCCGTCTATCAGTGCTCATCAATACTTACTATCAGTGTTCGTCAATGCCGCCTATCAGTGCCGCCCATCAGTGCCACCTATCAATGTTCATCAATGCCGCCCATCAGTGCTCATCAATGCCCATCAGTGTGGCATATCAGTGCCACCTATCAGTACCACCTATCAGTGCCACCTATCAGTGCCCATCAGTGCCTCCTATCAGTGCCTCCTCAGCAGGATTCTGAGCTAAGGGCATCTCTCTCATGCAGCGCAGAGCCTGGGAAGTGTGAAGCTAAGCAGCTGAATTTAATCATTCACACTCACAGTGGTGCACACAGGAGGAGAGGGGCGGGAGGAGAAAGAGCAGATCAGCTTGCTCCTTTCCCATCTATGCGAGGGTAGAGGGGGAACTGTCAGTGCAGGCTCTGGGCTGTATGAGAGAGATGCCCGACAGTAGCGGAACATCAGGGCCCGGTCGCAAGTGCGACCTTTGCGACCCTGGTAGTTCTACCATTGGCATAACAACATATTGTGTAAAGAGTGAAATTTTTGTTCTTCAAAACTTTTTATATCATTTGGGTAGTTATGTTGATTAGTGTTTGATCTATAGCATGTTTTCTTATTGTTTTAAAATCTATTTTATTGAAAGTACTAGGAAGTATAAGCTCAAATATATCAACTATGTATACTGTCATTCTTGGGAGTAGGTACCTAAATTGGGGAAGGGTTGTAGGGGCCCCAGTGCATTACTTTGCCCAGGGGCCCATGATTCTATTAAGATGGCTCTGGGTAGACCTTTCATTCATCTGCCTGCCCTCCACTCATAGCGTGCTTTTCATTGCTGAAAGCCGAAGCACAGCTTCTGTGAATGGAGGAGGGGGTTGGAAAGGATGGGCATAGTTGGCAACTTGCTGAGGGTCTGTGACAGGTGAAGTGGCTGTATTAATCCCCGCAACAGAAAAGATAAGCACTGGGGAGGGGGGATATAGGTGAGAAGAGAACTGTCAGCTAAGACAGAAGCCACCAACACAATAGACACTTCTTATCGAATGTAAGTATCATACCTTGTGCAGAATAAATTAAAAAATAAATAAATAAACTTAAGCTTTAAAGTGTAAGAGTTAGCTTTTTTTCCCCTGCATGTGATTGCATGTTGAAAGAGCACAGCACAGCACAGCACTTAGATTAATTTTGTTCCCTGCCATACTTTTTTTAAATTTAGTAAAAGTATATGTGAACAAATATCTTGTTAAACAGCCCATTCAGTTTAAAGGACAGGGTCACCATTTGGAGCATGTTACACCTATATTTTGGGTATAACATGTAACATGCTCCAATTCTAAAATCTGCACCCTCCCAATCCCCTCCCCTGTGACAGTGAGCGGGGGATCTTCTCCCAGCACCCGCTGTTAATTTTTCAAAAACTGTGAGGCTGTTTGGGGCTCCGCCCACACCGTCGTATCATTCAATCAAAGCAATCTGTGAACTAATGAACTACACCACCAGGGCAGACATCTTATAGTTCTCAATGAACTCCGAGGATACTAATGAGCACTCTCGTTGTTCATTGACACTTCCTCCAGCTTTGTAACTGTCTGCCTGTATGGAGGTATGGGCAGGCAAGCTGGAGTCCATTCTGTGCATTCTATTATTTTTTTCTTAAAATGGAACTTATCCTTTAAAATAGAAATGCAAGGCAAAACATTTGTGTATATGGTATATATAAAAAGAGAAAAAAAAAAAATGTATTTTTCTTTTTTATATGTGATGTCATTGTTCTCAGCTGCATAAGGGGCTTAGAGAGCAGGGGGTGAAGATACACTACAATAAAAAGAGAATAGGATAACTTTTAACACCAGTACATGGTACATCAGACATATCAGGAATATGAAATGTTGGGGTAACATATTTTTTAAGACATTTGCACAGTTCTGCCATTTTTAAAGTATTAAAAATAAAGTTCTTCTTGATTGTGTCATTGTTGCATTGGAAAACCCATGGGCACTTGACAGCCATCATCATGAAAAAACCTATAGCTAATACATTTTTACATAAAAAAATAAAAACAAAGAAAATGACATTTTATTGCTGTAACAACCCTTAAATTTTGCGGAAATTAATTCCATTCTCAGAAGTCTACACATCAGTCATGATAACATACGTTTAAAGTCCAAACAAAACATAAATCAATAACTGCAGTCATGCACTGGCTGGCTCGGTCAGTTTACTTTTCTGATCAGAAACTGTGACGGTGACCATTTACTACCACTACTAAGGGTTGAAAAATGAATTCCAACAACATGAGAACATGAGCCATCATCAAGAAAAAACCTATAGCTAATACATTTTTACATAAAAAAATTAAAACAAAGAAAATTACATTTTATTGCTGTAACAACCCTTAAATTTTGCGGAAATTAATTCCATTCTCAGAAGTCTACACATCAGTCATGATAACATACGTTTAAAGTCCAAACAAAACATAAATCAATAACTGCAGTCAAGCACTGGCTGGCTCGGTCAGTTTACTTTTCTGATCAGAAACTGTGACGGTGACCATTTACTACCACTACTAAGGGTTGAAAAATGAATTCCAACAACATGAGATACTCATGAGTTTGCAGAGTAACTCCAGGTTCCGTAAATATGAGCAGTTATTCCAAAAGAATCTTGTTTGAGCCTACTGTGGGTGGGGTCATGATTTTTACAAAGCTAATTATTATGTTAGTAGAAAATATATACATTTGCTTACTTGCTAGTTGGCACTATAAATGTTTCTGAATTCAGTAATGATACAGAAGATTATCACTAAATTGTCATTAATTTTTTACTTGTATAAAATTGTTGAATTTTTTGGCTTGCTACTACTTTTTGACAGCTAGAAAAAGAGCAATGAAAAATTTCCCTGCCAGAGTATTTGCCTGCCCCCATCATGATAACCTCCCTACAGCATTGCTGCATGCTGAGTATTAGTAAAGCTTTTCCACAGCCTTCTAGGAAACCAAGGGTGGAGATTCCAAAGACATGAAAAACTGGCTCTGCAACAAGATTCTACTCTAAACTGAAATAATACTTTTGACTTAAATTTAAAAATTCTAATATATTCTTTAACATGTTAATGTAATTTCAAAATTCTTTTTCAATACTTTAAAATTGACAGCTTTCACTAAATTAATACATGAGCCTGCCATGAAGAACCTTGTGCAGTAAGGTTACCAGATTTTCAAAATGAAATCCAAGGACATCCTACTGAACATGCCCATTTTTAAACACACACACAAAATGAAGCCCCCAATTTTTAACACACCCTGAAACAATTGGTCACAGACTTTTCAAACAAGATTTTTTTATGAATGCAATTCATAAAAATGATTGTTTATAACAGTGATCATCACTGTTATAACCAATTATAGTGTAAATAAAAAATCCTGATTGCCTCCCCAGAGTAGCACAGTGTCACTACGGTAGCATTCTACTGCTCTGGTCATAGTATGACAAAAAAATTACACTTTCAAAAAAACTCACCATGCCCTTTACTAAGAACCCTGGACTGTCCGCTTTCCAAAAAGGGGTAATTTTTGGGTATTTGCACTGTCCTGGCCTTTTAGGGCCTCAAGAAATTAGATAGGCCGTCAGTACATCAGGATTGATCAATTTTCAAATATACTGTATATATCATAGTTTGTAGACCCTATAACTTTCAAACACACTAAATAGTTTACAATGATCTGGGTTATTTTTACCAAAGAAATGTAGCAGAAAAAAAATTGGCCTAAACTTATGAAGAAAGATTATTTATTTGGAACATTTTATAACAGAATTAATGAAAAATGTGTTTTTTTTCCCAAAATGTTTTCATTTATATAGCAAAAAAATAAATAAAACCCAGTGGTGAATAAATACCACCAAAAGAAAGCTATATCTGTCTTAAAAAAATGATAAAATATTTCATTTGGGTGCAGTGTTGCACGACTGAGTAATTGGCATTCAAAGTGTGACAGCACTGAAAGCTGAAAATTAGCCTGGGCAGACAGTGAAAGTGTCCAGTATTGAAGTGGTTAAGCACTATTACCTTGTCTAGAATTGTTATCACCATCAGGAAACCTACCTTGAGAAATGCCATGCGATTATTAATTAAATGCGTGTACGCAGAAAGGTGCTGCAAAGAGGCTGTAGAAGATTAACAGTACCAATAAGTAACCAAAGATGGAAAAAAGTAATTTATATTAAAAGTGAACATTTTTTATGATGCTTTGGCACATAAATATGATCGAGTTAGGGTTTTCATCTACTTAAATCAGGGATGGATGTTTGAGATAAGGGTAAATGTGTGTAGAATGTGGACATGATGGCTGGCAGCTCCCCTAGATCAGGTCCTGAACCTAATAGACTCATCAAACAACAAACAAGAGGGGGCGCCTCCATCTAAATGCAGACTGTAAAAACAATTGGGATGAATACAAAGGATAAAAATATTACACACATTATAATAAGTAGGTAGTGTGCATGTCATCATTGAGGCTCTCCTGGGATATCGGCAAGCAAACAGCCAAGCACGGGCAGAGTGGCGCCGGGAAGCAGCTGGATTTTAGATTGTCAGCAGTGCTAGGAGCTGAAGCATAAGCAGATCGGCTATGCGGTGGCTTCCGGGTATACTTGGTCCACTTGCCGATGATCGGCTCTGCGCAACTTTCCTTGTGGATGATGTCACTACCTGGGGGGGTGGTTACGAGGCACCGCCCATTTGTCAAACCAATAGGGAGCAGGGTGTAGTGAGCGCAGTTATTTAAAGGGCTGGTAGGCAGGAAGTGAATGGCTAGGCCTTGTTTTAGGGATACTCCTATTTTTTGTCACTGCTGTGAACATTGTCACTGCAGCTTTTGTAAGCTTGTTATGCATCATACAGCATTTCCAGCCATTGCCTTTTTAATATATAAATAAAATGTGCGACAACAATATATTCATCAAGGGCTTGTTCACACTTCACTAAATTTCTGACGCTCAACAAACGCTCCTATAGCGTTTGCAGGGCGTTAGTATGGGTGTCAGGCAGGCATCAATGAGCTTTAGAATGGGGCATTTTACAAGCGTTAAAAACGCTCCCTAACTGCTCTATGTGCGGTTTCGTAACATTTGATGAGAGTTAGGGCGAGTTAAAGCTGCTCCACAATGGAAATTGACAAAAATAAACAAATTTTATTGTGCCGCAACCGCACCAAAACCGTTCCGAAAATGCCTGCCAGAGCGTTTGCGGAGCGTTACCATAGACTTGAATGGGAGGCGTTGAAAGGCTTCAAATGCCTCCTGACTAAAGGTGAAGCTTCAATTTTGAAGCAATGCGACGCTAACACTTAGTGTGAACAGCACTATGTGCTGTCTATTATATCTTGTTTTTAATGCCTGTCAAACGCCTCTCAAACGCCTGCTCTTAATGCCAGTGTGAACTGAGCCTAAATGTGGTGCAAAATATCTCAGCTCGATTCCACCAAGAAGTGCCTTTCATGTGGATACTGGGCGAAGTTCTCATGCTTGCTCTGGATGTTTGACTTAAAGTCAAGTTTAAAACAAGTAAATATTTTCCTATCTATTTACTAATGCTAGCAGCATAATTATTAATAATAGTCAACATTGATTGAGTGAAGTTCTGCCTTAATGATTACCCTAAAAGCATGATATTCTGGAAACACAGAAACTGCAGATATAATCTTTTGATCCCTTCTTTACTGTGTCTCCCAAACTAATCTTCCACACTTAATACGAATGTGGAAACTCGTTTTTGTTTAGTAATGATCAGTATTAATAAGAGAGGGAATAGAGTTCCATCAATGAAATACAATTCAGGGCAGTTCTAATTACATTGCCGAAGCAGAGAGGTATGACTGGCTTGTATTGATTTAAAGCATTTTCTTTTCTAATATAAAGCAGTGAGCATTCTAATACAAGCATAAAATAAAAACACAGCACCATCAATAAGCTTTCACTTTCATGTGCTCCCCTCCCCCTTTCCTCCCCAGCCCTGGGCTTTCAGTTCTGGGAGGACGATCATGGACATCCTTCCAGAATCCTGCCTCCTGTGTGCTCCCTGAGGTGCGCATCCAGCGTGCTCTGTGACAGCTCTGGGACACAGATCACAGTAAAGGGCCAATCACAGCGGCCTTTTACCATGTGATCAGCTGACAGACTTGCTGGATATCGACAGTCCTTTCCTCCCAAGCTGTGTCTGCGTGAGGAAAGGAGAGCT
Organism: Aquarana catesbeiana; assembly: GCF_042186555.1. Taxonomy (NCBI): domain Eukaryota; kingdom Metazoa; phylum Chordata; class Amphibia; order Anura; family Ranidae; genus Aquarana; species Aquarana catesbeiana. The sequence continues at coordinate 676,741,613 of NC_133324.1, read as the reverse complement.
GTTATCCAGCAAAGCTGCCAGTACATTGTTTATACTGATAATCAGGGTGCTGATCATTAGTGTCCTGATTATTAGTGCAGCCCCATCAGTGCAGCCTATCAGTGCTGCATATCAGTGCCTATCAGTGCCACCTATCAGTGTTCATCAGTGCCGCCTATCAGTGCCACCTATCAGTGCTCATTATTGCCGCCTATCAGTGCCCATCAGTACCGCCTAGCAGTGCCGCCCATCAGTGTCACCCATAAGTGCCACCCATCAGTGCCTCCTCAGCTGAGCTGAGCTGAGCTGAGAGCATCTCTCCCATATAGCCCAGAGCCTGCACTGACAAGCTCTCTCCTCTCCCATCTGTGTGAGGGAGGAGGGAGGGGGAACTGTCAGTGCAGGCTCTGGGCTGTATAAGAGAGACGCTCTCAGCTCAGAGCCTTGCAGCCAGCAGCCCAACTGGGGCCTCCAGACAATGGCCCAGTCACAAGTGAAACTTTTGCAACCCTGGTAGTTTCACCACTAGTACACAGAGCAATGGTTAATAAAGAACTACATATAAGTAAAGCCTCATGTACACTTGGGCTTAAAAAAGCTGCCTTTGCGTGCATTTGAGTTTTTTTTCTGCTTCTGAACACCCCTCCATGTTAACCCATGTGTCCATGCACACATAGAAGTTTAGAGGCAGGGGCATTTAGAGTCAGAAAAAAAAAACATCACCTGTGCATTCAGGAGAGGAGCTTTTAAACATAAAAAATGCTCAAAAGCATATAAATGTGCATAAACACGTATTAATGCTAGGCAAATTTAGTTGTGTTCCCGAATTCTGGCCAATAGAATGTATTATTGCCAGACACAGGAATGCACATAAATGTAAACGTGCATGCAAAAACGCGGTTTTGCTGCTGCTAAACTCCTGTAGGAGAAAAAAGCGTCAAAAGAATACAGTGTGCATGAAGCCTAAAACTGCAATCTGACAGACCATTGTGAGATGCCAGACTACCGAACTACTTTTGAATGCCCCAATGTTTGAGAATTCTAACTTGTGCCCTATAATGTAAGGTTAAGAAAATAGGACATTATGGGCCTGCATGTAGTGTCTTGAGACATGGACACAGGTTAATATTCTGGAATATTTGGTTATACTGCCACCTCAAAAGACTAGACACAATGCAAATCTTTGAGGACATCATAGAATACAGTATAATAAATATAATAAGTATAATAAATATTGGTGTTTTCTCTGTGAGATGATTAAGTGACTAAAGCTCTAGTGCAATGAGGGGGTATAAACAATAACAAATTGCTAGGTGCTAAAATATCAGGTGAGGATAAAAATAATTCCTACAAACAATGAACAACCATTAACATAAGTGAAATCCTAATCATAACATAAAATAAAATATACAAATCAGTGAATAAACATTTAAAATAACATATGAAGAGTCCAATGTGCGCTTCTGAATAAAAAGTATAAATGAAATTCAGAAAAAAATTCTGTGCCAATCTGATGATTTAAAATGTAATCCAAACAATATTGTGACAGTCTGACAGTCATACAAAAATAAATAATGGATCCCTCCACCGTGAAAAAAACAATGAAAACAGGTGACTGGTCAGTCCTCAGTGATGACACCTGTGTGTGTACAAGCCTCTCATCTTACTGCCGTAAGGTAACAGCATATATGGATCACAAGCAGCAGTCCTCAGAGGGTCCCTCTTTTATGTTAGTAGCACTTCCTTTGCTGATATACTCAGTGTGAAGAGATGAGAAACAAGGAAGAGAGATGCCAATAGTGTAATCCCGTTTACAAGGGTCGGTTTATTAAAACAAACATGCAGATACACTCACTTTTTGGATTTTTAAAAACGGCAACAATCCACGAGCGCTAAGCTCCCTGTCAGAGAAGGGTATTCTACAGTCACATTCATCCTGTCCCTGGGCGCGTGCGCGCTGGACCGGCCTTCGACGCATGCGTGGCCCGATGGAGCGGCGCGCGCGACAGCACACGGGTGCTCACGGTGACTCATGCACGCCCACCATAACACTCTGGCGGGGCTATTTAAATCAGCTCCAGCACCCAGACTGGTTGCTGGTTTGTCTTCAGCTCCTGTTGCTTCCTGTTTCCTGTTTCTGCTTACCTGATCTCCTGTTGTGACCCGGACTGCTCTTACCACGCTGCCTCTCTCCTGGATTGACCCCCGGCCTGATTTACGGACTTCCTTTGCTTGATACCAGTGTTTGACCCCCGGCCTGATTAACGGACTTCCTCTGCTTGATACTAGTGTTTGACCCCCGGCCTGGTTAACGGACTTCCTCTGCTTGATACCAGTGTTTGACCCCCGGCCTGATTAACTGACTTCCTCTGCTTAATACCAGTGTTTGACCCCAGGCCTAATTAACGGACTTCCTCTGCTTGATACCAGTGTTTGACCCCTGGCCTGATTAACTGACTTCCTCTGCTCAATACCAGTGTTTGACCCCCGGCCTGCTTTACGGACTTGTCTTGCTTATTGCCTGTGTTTGACCCTCTGCTTGCTTACAGTTTGTCTGCTCCACCTAGCAACGGGACTTCCACCGGTTCCTGGACTCCTGCATCCCCAAACCTGGCTCTGCAGTTTCCCACAAGGCACCCATACCTGCTGGTGGCCCGTGCTCCTTAGTGCCACCCATTCCCTGTTTAACCTCCAGGCGATGGGGTGCGCGTGGCAAGGGCGAACTGCTCTCGGCATCTTGGCCTCGGTAAGTACTCACTTGACACTCCAATCTCGACGCGTATCATCACATCACATGACTTCCCCAGGTCCCGGCCCCCCACCCTATGTGAATAAGTATGGGGGACGTTGTACCCTTACCCATTCGCCTAAAAAAATAATATGTCAAAAATAAAAACAGTACACAGGTTTTTGACAAAGTAATTTATTAACGCAGCTCCGGCGTCTCTTCTCTTTCCGATTTCTTCTCCCTCCAGTGATGTCTTCTTCCTTCGGTTCTTCTCCCTCCACTGATAACATTTTCCTCCGGTTCTTCTCCCTCCACTGATGTCTTCTTCTGCTGCCGGTTTTCCTCTCTCTGTTGTCTTCTCCCTCTGCTGGGTCTCCTTTCTCCGCTGTCTTCTCCGTCTGTTTTTCCTCTGTTCTTCCTCCGATGTTCCCTCTCCCAGTGGGGTTGAGAGAAGGGGGCTGAAAGATGGGGGGGACTCACAGAGAGATGGGGGGCTAAGAGAGAGAGTGGCTCAGAAAGAAGGTAGTGGGCAGAGAGGGGGGCTGAGAGAGAGAGGGCGGGCTGAGAGGGAGAGGGTGGTTGAGAGAGAGAGAGAGAGAGGGTAGTTGAGAGAGAGAAGGGGCTAACAGAGAGGGTGGCTGAGAGAAAGAGAAGGAGGGGGGTTGAGAGAGAGGGAGGCTGAGAGAGGGTGGTTGAGAGAAAGAGAAGGGGAACTGACAGAGAGGGTGGCTGAGAGAGAGAGTGGGACTGAGAGAGAGGGGGTCTCAGAGAGAGGGGCTGAGAGAGAGGTGAGACTGACAGAGAAAGGGGAGCTGAGAGAGGGGGGCTAAGAGAGAGGGGGGCTGACAGAGAGGTGGGCTGAGAGAGAGGGGGCTGACAGAGAGGGAGGGGCTGACAGAGAGGGGGATGCTTCTGTGCGCCACTTCTGGGGTCAAGGAGTGCACCACGCTCCTGCCGCAACCCACCTGACATTACAGGCACCTCGGCACCCCCCCTGCTCCACCTGGGTGCGGTGCTCCCCACGCACCTGCCCAGCAGGGGCGTATCATGAAATGAGTGGGCCCGTGTGCAAGATAAAAAGTGGGCCCTGCCTGTCTGCACCGAAAAAAAAAAAAAAACATAAAAAAGTTAAAGAAAAAATTGTGAACAGGCAGGTATTTTAATGCAGAAGATACACGCTATGTTGCTTGCTTTAACATAAAAAAGGCAGTATACATGCCTATGGCTCCCACTGCTTTTAGAGTCTCCTATGAGACCAGGAAGAGAGAGCAGCAGTGCTACAACTGGGACAGCACTGGATCATGAGAGGAGCCAGGTAAGTGTTTAGTGATCGGGTGGAGAAGAAAAAATAGCGGGGAGTTTTTTTTACCTTAAAGTGTTACTAAACCCACAACAGTAAAATCAGTGTGTATATGCAGTAAATAATGCTTGTTGTACTCACTGTGGAACTTAAGAGGTTAATCCTCTGCATTGTGTAAAAAGGCTGTTTGATCCTGTCTTCTCTTATCCTCCCCTTCTTCCACAGTCCCCAATCCACCTGCTGATAGAACAGAGGCTAGGGGACAAGCTGCACATGCTCAGTTTGGTGTGTATTGCTAGAGAGTTTTTTTTTTTTCCTGGGAGAGTGCATGCGATCAGCACAGCGCCAATCAGCACTGTCCAGACATGTCCAGACAGAGGGTCAGGGGAGAATGAAAACTTCTCCTACAAGCTTTACTAGGAACTGATACAAGTCACAAGACTGCTGTATACTGCTAATGAGAAAAGGTATTTAGCAGTTTATACTTACTAAAATAATTGCATTTCCATGTTCTGTGTACTGTGGGAGACCAGATATAGTGAATGCAGGCTCCTGGGTTTAGTAACACTTTCATGCAGAGAATGCATTAAGGTAAAACACTTTTTTAAAAAACTTTAGAACCACCTTAATGCAATAGCATACCTGAAACTATTCTAAGAAAATGTGGGTGGGTATAGCTATTAGATCGACAATCATGTATTTCCTGCATGGATCTTGTCTCATCAAACAAGCCATAGAATTACTCAACTTGTTCAAAAATGTATGGGAAACAAGAAAGACAGGTTGTAAATGGGCTACTGTCTGACACCATATTTTTGAAGAGTGGGAGGTACAGAAATCTCTTTGATGTATTTCATTGTAGACAACAGAAAATGGAAAAAAAAACATGTCCTGCATTTTTATTCAGTATGTATCCTGCTTGTGATACACAGAAGCATTAAATAAAGCATATTTTACTTGCTATGTGATGTTGACAGCAGGGAAATGAGTAATTTGTGGATTCAGGGTGACACAGGCAAAAGTTTTTCCTGCACTCTTTTGGGCAAAACTGTTCTTCCCTCTGAGTAAGAATTGAGTTTTTATGATATGTTTCACTGCCATAGACATGGGGGTACAGAACTTCACCATGTCCTAGTGCATGGGTCAGCAGCCTAAGGCTCTGGTTCCACCGGGGGCACACAACCCCATTTTTACTTGCACCCACACTATTGATTGTCACATATCCACAAAATTATTTGATATTTTCCATTAAAATACACTTTATTACCAAAAGTATTGCGACGCCTGCCTTTACACGCACATGAACTTTAATGACATCCTAGTCTTAGTCTGGGTTCAATATTGAGTTGGCCTACCCTTTGCAGCTATAACAGCTTCAACTCTTCTGGGAAGGTTGTCCACAAGGTTTAGGAATGTGTCTATGGGAATGTTTGACTATTCTTCCAGAAGTGCATTTGTGAGGTCAGGCACTGATGTGGATGAGAAGGCCTGGCTCACAGTCTTTGCTCTAATTCATCCCAAAGGTATTCTATCAGTTGAGGTCAGGACTCTGTGCAGGCCAGTCAAGTTCCTCCACCCCACCCCTTGATATTAACCTCTACATTTGGATCCACATATAAGTGCAAACAGATGTTTTCACACTTGCAGACAGCGTTCAATTCCAGCTTAAAACAGATAAATGTATGTGTAGCTCAGATTTATGTCCTACAGGTCAAAAATAGTAAAATTGAGCTGTGAAATACAAGGACAGGGAGTACCCTAAAAGCCCAGTTTACTGTTTAGTACACTGTAACGGTAAATATGAACATATTTTGTGTATGGACCTGTTAATATAATAATTTCTAATGAACTTAAATTGCCACTGACAGTGCAACTAGGAGTACAAACACTGGGAATAAATCATATGGCTGCAGCATGCTACTGCTCACTGGCATGCCAGTTGTAAATTGACACTTGATGTGGAAAAGGATGCCAACCCCCTGCTCTAGTAAAAATGAAAGCGTGATGACAGCACCCTTTAGTCATTTTCCATATTAAAATCTTGTCTTAATAATCTCATTAGGAGCCCAGCCTTTTCTTCCTATACATTTTCATTTTCGATATGGATGCAATTAATTGCTTGGCTTTGTAGTCAGTCCCAACATATTTGGTTTTGGCTTGTTTTTTGGAGGGGGGGGGGGGCACGCAAATAAGGGTTTTGTTTGTACTTTTATATGATATATATATATATATATATATATATATATATATATATATATATATATATATATATTTATTTATTGGGGGTATAGATGTAAAGTGAGCCTGCTAAGGGACATAATGCAATGATAAGGTAAGATCAGGTCTGTTTTATGCAAGCATGAATTGAGACAAATGCCGACTGACATTCAATGCATCACCCATTTAACAAAACTTTTTTTTTGCTATCTATTTGCATTGATTTTTTTTTTTACACTTTTTTTGCATTTACAGTGTAATACTGGCTAACCACCAAACATAAATGAACTAGCACCACTGCGTGTGTCTGGACAGGAGATCAATCAACATAACTATACAACAAATCCCCTAACAATAACTTCCTGCACCACCATAGATTATAGCAATACCAAGAAAAAAAAAAGCTTATAGATATAAAAAAAAATCCAATACATGTAAATCGGTCATTAGAATGAGCATGTGACCCTCACAAGGTACATCACAAATGTTAAATACACTTTAAAACAACACTGTATACCCAAACCCATACCACCAGTACTGAGAGCCATATTTAACCAGCTGCACAGGGAACTCAATCGTTATGACGCAGGTCACAGAAATCAAAGTACCGTACTGTAAACAATGGACATAAAACAGTACAGTACTTAAGGATATAGGCAACTTGATATATGATATGATGGTGTAATGTTTATGTACTAGCAAATATGAATCATATATAGGCCAACGCTGTTCTATTGCTACACAAAAATAGGCAAAAAAAACTGTATAGCAAGAGAGGAATGGTGCATCAATCAGGTCAATCTGAGCATGGAGGGTAAGGTTCTAGGCTGGCTGTGCCAGCACTGAAACCACAAAGACCCATGTACACCTTCCCACAGTAATTTCTTGTTTAAAAAATGGGCTGTGGCTCTGCAGTGCCATTTTAACAGAGCAAGAATACTGATGTGGTTTAGTTATAACATGACAAAGAGCAGATGAGCTTTTTACAGTATAGCCCATAACTAAGGCTTCAAAGTTACATATTAAACTTTAAACACAAGAGGCATACCGTCAAGTGTCCAGTCATTTTTCTGCTCCTTTCTGAGTGAACATTTCCCCATACCTCCTTCTCCCAGGGGAGAAAAGGTCTTTAGGCTGTCCTTGTACTCAGACAGATAATGACTTAGGTGAGCAACAAGAGTTAGAAGAATAGTGTGAGGCCTCCTATTTGGATAGGGTTGGCCTTGGGCCAGATGGTAAGTGCTAATGGGTGTTAAAAATATTGTTGGCATTTTTCTGCTCCTTTCTGAGTGAACATTTCCTCATACCTCCTTCTCACAGGGGAGGAAAGGTCTTTAGGCTGTCTTTGTACTCAGACAGATGCCAAATGCCAAAGTCACAAACCTGCTCACCACATGCATTGACATCTGTTGATACACAATACTGTGGATATATATATCAGTCTGATTGCTTGTGATCCCGTTTGACTTTTTACTACGTTTATGTCCCCTGGAGGAATATTTTTTTTTTTTTTCCAGTATTAAATAGTGACCATCACTTAATAAGTTATTCACGGGCGGGTGTATGGATGTGTGTGGTAGCCATTTGTATGTAGACAACGTTGTCTAATTTTAATGAACTGTTGGTGGTATTTTCTAAATAAATTTAATTTTCTGATTAGTGTTTTCAGTGAATTTGCATAATAAAATTTCATATTTTTTGCTAAATTGCGTGTTCCTCTCTGAAGAATTGCTTTTTGGAATTGTCTCTATAATTCCAATTTTTTTCTCATATGCTAAACCAATTCAGAGGAACTCACCGCAGTACCATACGCAAACGCACTTTCTGGGGTGTGAGCATTTAGCTAACCATAAGCAGCTGCTGATGCATCCAGCATTTTGCTTTTAGATTTAACTTGCTTAGGTAGAGTCTTTAACCTCCCTGGCAGTTTTCCAGAGTGTGGCTCGGGGTTAAATTTCAGCACCATTAGCGGTAACCCCGAGCCACACTCGGAATTGCATTGCAGGATCCTAGAGCAGTATACTTACCTTGTCCCCAGGATCCTGCGATGTCCCCCCCGCTGTGTCCGCGGGCTCTGTCCTCCACCCGAAGCCTTTGTGTGCCGAGCTCCATTCCCTGCGAGCGTCGCGACGCACAGGGGTGAAGCCCGGAAGCAAATTAAAAAAAGTGAAAAGTCATAATAAATACAGTACACTGTAATCTTACAGATTACGGTACTGTATGAAATTATTTCACATCCCTTTTGTCCCCAGTGCTTTGTCCAATGCCCTGCATGCAGTTTTATATTATATATACTGTTTTTTCTGCCTGGAAACTGGAGATTGTCCATAGCAACCAAAAAGTGTCCCTTTATGTCAAAAGTGGTTTTAGACCAGCTAGAAAACAGCGATAGTAAATTAGAACACTTGCAGAATTGAGCAATAGTGAATCGTGGGAAAATTAATTTTATTATTATTATATTATTATTTTTTTATAATTATTTATTTTTATTATATTATAATTTATGATTTTGTGTTTCAAACTTCATCATACCCGGGATATCTACTAGACTCTTGTTTGGACAGATTTAAGTGAGTTATTCCTAAGAATTACAGGCCTACAATATAAATCACTAAATTTCTATGCAAAATAATTGTACTGCTTTGAGACGCAAAAAATCTGACATACCGCCAGGGAGGCTACGTAATTTTTACTGTATCTCTCAGTTTTCTATATGGGTCCATATTAAGTATGAACTGTTGTTTTGACCTGATCTTCATATTTATGGCAAAGGAAAAAAATATTTTATGCTTAAAGGCAACTATAAGATATAACTGCTTAATTACTGCTTGTCTGTAGAAGATAACCAGCTAACAGCACAGAGTACTATTTATAAACCTGTAGACTTGGGCTTTTTCAGTAATACAGACTATATAAGAGTTAAATGTGAATTGATTGAATTCCTACCATGGGAGGATCGTAGCCCAGCATTCTTTTAGAAACTCACCCTTCCTGACTTCACTGTGATCAACTATTTTTTTTATTATACTACTCTTAGTGAGGTTTGTTCATTACCAGTATTATCTTAAAGTAGAACTATAGGCCAAACTTTTTTTTTACATTTTGGATAGAGTAAGGGAGGGTTATAACCCTTGTCAGATTTTTTCCTCCATCTATGTCCCATTGGGGAGATTTCCATTCACTTCCTGTCCCATAGCCAAACAGGAAGTGAGAGGAAATCCCTGCAAATTAAGGGGATTCCTTTGTGTCCCCTTTGGAAGATTTCCCTCTATTACTTTTCTGGGGACAACCCAAAATTGGGGATTTTCTGTTACTTTCACTTTTAATGATAATGGTACTTTCACTTTCAATGATAATGGTAAACAGGACAAATAGAGAAGGGGCATCTCCTTAACAGAGGGCACAGACAGCAATAAAAACTGACAGGCATTCTAATCCATCTCCCCTCTATTCAAAACTGATGAAGTCACGTGACCGTGACGCCACGCGTAGGGACATAAGGCACCAGAATAGATGTGGGCAAACGAGCTCGCCGCACTAGGAGTTCTGTCCATTATTTTTTACTCAGTGTGAGTACCTTCACTGTTTGTTATATAATAAAAGCTACTTGATCTTACATACTATACGATCCGGAACTCCCCTTTTTTCTTTCCAATACTATCCGTGCATCCAATGAGAGACAAAGACCATTTTAGATCCATATCCATTGGCCCAGGATTATGAATCATATATAGGCCAACGCTGTTCTATTGCTACACAAAAATAGGAAAAAACTGTATAGCAAGAGAGGAATGGTGCATCAATCAGGTCACACTGAGCATGGAGAGTAAGGTTCTAGGCTGGCTGTGCCAGCACTGAAACCACAAAGACCCATGTACACCTTCCCACAGTATTTTCTTGTTTAAAAAATGGGCAGTGGCTCTGCAGTGCCATTTTAACAGAGCAAGAATACTGATGTGGTTAAGGTATAACATGACAAAGAGCAGATGAGCTTTTTACGGTATAGCCCATAACTAAGCGCCGGTTCACATTAGAAGCGGCACGACTTGCAGGTCGCCTCACCGAGGCGACCTGCACACGACTGCCGCGGCGACTTGCAAGACGACTTCTGTATAGAAGTCTATGCAAACCGCCCCCAAAGTAGTACAGGAACCTTTCTTCTAAGTCGGAGCGACGAACGGTTCCATTGTACAGAACGGGAGGCGACTTGTCAGGCGGCTAGGTCGCCTGACAAGTCGCCCCCGTGTGAACCGGCTCTTAGGCTTCAAAGTTACATATTAAACTTTAAACACATGAGGCATACCGTCAAGTGTCCAGTGATTTTTGTGCTCCTTTCTGAGTGAACATTTCCCCATACCTCCTTCTCCCAGGGGAGGAAAGGTCTTTAGGCTTTCCTTGTACTCAGACAGATAATGACTTAGGTGAGCAACAAGAGTTAGAAGAATAGTGTGAGGCCTCCTATTTGGATAGGGTTGGCCTTGGGCCAGATGGTAAGTGCTAATGGGTGATAATACTATTGTTGGCAAGGCCAGATAGTTATAGGGTTGTGAACATTAGCTTTTGAGTCATTACTGCCTTGGGTGTTTGTGCTGTGGGACATGTTCAAGGATTATGGTCTTTGAGGCCAGCACTTTTAGAATTAGAATAAGTAAATCAATTGTTTGCAGCCATGTCACTAAAAGTTATCCTTTTCTGATGTTTTGCTTTCCTTTCATCTAACAATAGCAGCATCTAATATAGGTCACACCAAAAAAAATAACAGCACATATTGCAATGCAAACTTTATAAGCTGCTAACAAACTGAACATTGATAATTTAACAATGAGGTTTTATATTGCATGTACACTGTCCTGTTATAATAAAACCAGTAAATGCAGCAATTAAAAACAATCTACAATAAAGTCTATGATGTAAGGTAAAATAAGCAGAAGATATTGAATTCTTTATCTGCAATTGTTTAATGTCTAAATGTTTTGCTGCCACTCACCTGGCCACCATAGCTAAACAAAGCCCAGCATGTACATGAATAGCACTGGGCACTCGGTCTCTACATCTCGTGCAAGGTGCCCCAGGTTTTGAAGGTTTTGAGGTCATGACCACCCAACATTTTTTATTCCATTTTGAAGTTTCAGTGCTGCACTGCCACTGCAACCTGTGATGCAGCCCCCGGCGTCTGTTTACCCATGATTAGACCTAAGATAAAGATCCTCCCCAGCTCTGATGGATCATATGACATAACCTTGGGTACACCTTTCCCTCATTCTGCACTTCCACTGTATGTGAGGTCTAGACAGTGACTGGAATTTATAGATGGATGGGAGAGATCTGTGCTGGAGAATGTTTGGTTGAGGGGTTGAAGGGATGAGAGGGATTTGGCATGAAGAGGATTTGAGCTGAGGGGGAAGAGTTAGTGTGTGTTACTTACTCTTGATCCCTGCATCTGCGGATTATGTACTTCTGACCCCAGCACTCTGTGTGTTTTACTTATTGCAATAGATACTGCTGACCCCTGCCTTTTTGTGAATTATGTACTTCTGACCCCAGCACTCTGTGCATTACACATTCCTGATCATGAACTCTATACACTAGGCTGTATATGGCATGCATAAGGGAGGCAGATTACATGCTGTGTGTATTGCTATCAGTTACAAATTGTTTAAATATTGATTGTCTTTTCAAATATCAAGTTAGCAGTAAAAAAAATTTGCCTCCTCTGTACATTTTCCACATTTTGCCATTAAAAAAGTTGTGAGTTGCCAACCCTGAGGCTGGGTCCATATTAAGTATAAACTGCATAGTTTTGACCCGATCTATATAATTATGGCAAAGAAAAAAAATATTTTATGCTTAACCACTTCCCGACTGCCTCACGCAGATATACGGCGGCAGAAGGGCACGTACAGGCAGATTAACGTACCTGTACGTTGCCCTTTAAGAGGCAGCTTACAGGCGCGCGACGCCCGCTGGGCGCTCCGTGACTGTGGGCATGTACAGGGACATTAATGTACCTGTACGTTGCCCTTTAAGAGGCGGCTTGCGGGCACGCACCGCCCGCCAGGAGCTCCGTGACCGTGAGCGTGGCATCTCCCCATTCTGCCTAATGACACTGTCACTGATCACCGCTCCCTGTAATCGGGAGCGGTGATCAGTGACGTGTCACACACAGCCCACCCCCCCGACAGTTAGAATCACTCCCTAGGACACACTTAACCCCTACAGCGCCACCTAGTGGTTAACCCCTTCACTGCCAGTGACATTTTTACAGTAATCAGTGCAATTTTTTAGCATTGATCGCTGCATTAATGCCAATAGTCCAAAAAATGTGTCAAAATTGTCAGATGTGTCCCACATAATGTCGCAGTCATGATAAAAATCACCGATCACCGCCATTACTAATCGGGAGCGGTGATCAGTGTCGTATCACACATAGCCCCTTCCCCCACAGTTAGAATCACTCCCTAGGACACACTTAACCCCTACAGTGCCACCTAGTGGTTAACCCCTTCACTGACAGTCACATTTACACAGTAATCAGTGCATTTTTAATTGCACTGATCGCTGTATAAATTTGAATCGTCCCAAAATTGCGCCAAAAGTGTCCGATCTGTCCGCCATAGTGTCGCAGTCACGATAAAAATCCCTGATTGCCGCCATTACTAGTAAAAAAAAAAAATTATTAATAAAAATGCCATAAAACTATCCCCTATTTTGTAGACGCTATAACTTTTGCGCAAACCAATCAATAAACGCTTATTGCGATTTTTTTTACCAAAAATATGTAGAAGAATACGTATCGGTCTAAACTGAGGAAAAAACAAAGTTTTTTTATATATTTTTGGGGGATATTTATTATAGCAAAAAGTAAAAAATAATGCATTTTTTTCAAAATTGTCGCTATTTTTTGTTTATAGCACAAAAAATAAAAACCGCAGAGGTGATCAAATACCACCAAAAGAAAGCTCTGTTTGTAGGAAAAAAAACTCAACTTTGTTTGGGAGCCACGTCGCACAACCGCACAATTGTCAGTTAAAGCGACGCAGTGCCGAATCGCAAATAGTGCTCTGGTCTTTGGCCAGCCAAATGGTCTGGGGCTTAAGTGGTTAAAGGCAACTATAAGATATAACTGCTCAATTATTGCTTGTCTGTAAAAGAAAACCAGCTAACAGCACAGAGTACTATTTATAAACCTGTAGCCTTGGGCTTTTTCAGTAATACGGACTATATAAGAGTTAAATGTGAATTGATTGAATTCCTATCATGGGAGGATCGTAGCCCAGCATTGTTTTAGAAACTCACCCTTCCTGACTTCACTGGGGACAACTCGTTTTTTTATTATACTACTCTTAGCGAGGTTTGTTCATTACCTGTATTATCTTAAAGTAGAACTATAGGCCAAACTTTTTTTTTACATTTTGGATAGAGTAAGGCATCTTCTTAACAGAGGGCACAGACAGCAATAAAAACTGACAGGCATTCTAATCCATCTCCCCTCTATTCAAAACTGATGAAGTCACAGGACTGCGACGTCACGCGTAGGGACGGAAAGGCACCGGAATAGACGTTGGCAAACGAGCTCGCCGCTCTAGGAGTTCTGTCCATTATTTTTAACTCAATGTGAGTACCTTCACTGTTTATTATCTAATAGAAGCTACTTGATCTTACATACTATACGATCCGGAACTCCCCTTTTTTTCTTTCCAATACTATCCGTGCATCCAATGAGAGACAAAGACCATTTTAGATCCATATCTTTGGTCCAGGATTATGGTGTAAGGAAGAAGCAAATGACACAGATTTTTATACACATGCGGTTAACTCATTACCGCAAGGCAAGAGGCCATTCCCACTAGTGTGTGTGTTTTGCTCGAAGAGGAGATAATTGTTCTCTGGCACCTTTTTGCACTTTCATGTTTTTTGCACAAGAAGACAAGACTTTATTGCTGTTTTGCACAGTTTATTTGCACTTTGCATAAAAAGACTATATTTCTGGTTTGCACAGTTTGTTTGAATTTTGCGCAGTTCATTTGAACTTGCACAAATCTTTATTTACAGAAGAATTATTTCATTGTTCAGCACTTGTTTAACTTTATTTTATTTTGCACCGTGCACTTTGGAATCAGTCACTTTACAGCATATCGTGGAGAGTGTCTACACTGGATTTGTTTTTGTTCATTTATTAATCTATTTGCATGTGTACTACTACTTTTAGTAACACATTGCTTCTTGATATAATACTCTGATTACTTGGTTTTCTCTGTTGAAAAGCGCAGCACAAACCCCCACCTGTTTAATATTTGAACAAAAGAGGTTGGACTAGGTGAAGAGACAGGGTGATGATGCCATGCCCTACACCTCGCCCACTCAGACAACAATTTGCATTAATCCATTAAATGCAAAGCATTTTCTGAATGGCGCCTGTGTCAAGCGGTCAATCTCCTCTGTTCAGAATGCAGCAGGGCAGCCACTCAGTGAGTGAGCAAGTGGAGATCACTGGTGCAGCAGTGTCTACTTCAGTGATTTCCAGCCTCCAGGGGCATATATGTATAATACATATATGATATACCAGGGATATGCAATTAGCGGACCTCCAGCTGTTGCAGAACTACAAGTCCCATGAGGCAATGCAAGACTCTGACAGCCACAAGCATGACACAGAGGCAGAGGCATGATGGGACTTTTAGTTTTGCAACAGCTGGAGGTCCACTAATTGCATATCCCTGTGATATACTGTATACATTGGTCCAAGTATAAAAGTATGCAAGTATAACACATTCTTTTTAGAAGAAAGATTAACTTTAGCCTACTCACGCCGGCTGCACACATATATGCGGCCCTGTGTAAACCATTTACCGTGCTGACAGCCAGAAAGCTCCCGATGCATACTAGCGATTATGTGACCGTTGTGACAGCCAATCACAGCAGTCATATGACCCGAATGCCCACCTCAGCGGGAGGGTTTAAATTATGCTAGTATGCAATTACTCCAAAAATTTGCAATAGACTGGAAAGTATCACACTTCCTCTACTTTGCCATATCACAAGTCTTAGGGTGCAATGCTATCAGAGCTTTTGAATTTGTAACTCTTCAAAACACTTAATTTTATTTAGGTATGTTATTTTTTTTGTCATTCTACCTCAACAATACTAATAATGTGACAATTGTACATGGACAATTGGTTGGAACTGGTCTGATCATCCCTTTTTTGTGCAAATTCATAAAGTCGAGGTAATCTGCTGCATTGGCTAAAGCTGACCACACATGTCAGCTTTTAATTATACAATAACCATTAAAGTGACTTTTATATGATATGTTCCCTAAACAATTAGAGTTTTAAGGACTGTTTTACCAAGTTCAAAGAGAGAAGCATATGCAGTCAACTTTGTTGTCCTTTACTAATCCTACAGTGATAGTAGGGTGCTGCCATAGATTAGAATATTCTTGTTCCATTCATGCAGTTACCCTATTTTTACTTCATAGTTATTGGAAGCATTATTCTGAGAACTTGAAATGGGAAACTTCAATGAAACTCTGTTTTGGTATGTGAATATATAGGAAATGATATGTGCTATAACACCTGCGCTACCAATAAATAACTCTGTTCAATCCATCATCCGAAAATGGAAAGAGTATGGCACAACTGCAAACCTACCAAGACATGACCATCCACCTAAACTGACAGGCCGGGCAGGGAGAGCATTAATCAGAGAAGCAGCCAAGAGGCCCATGGTAACTCATGAGGAGGTGCAGAGATCCACAGCTCAGGTGGGAGAATCTGTCCACAGGACAACTATTAGTCATGCACTTCACAAATCTGGCCTTTATGGAAAAGTTGCAAGAAGAAAACCATTGTTGAAAGAAAGCCATAAGAAATCCTGTTTTCGGTTTGCGAGAAGTATTGTGGGTGACATAGCAAACATGTGGAAGAAGGTGCTCTGGTCAGATAAGACCACAATTAAACTTTTTTGCCTAAAACAAAACGCTATGTGTGGCAGAAAACACACACTGCACATTACCCTGAACACACCATCCCCACTTTGAAATATGGTGGTGGCAGCATCATGTTGTGGAGATGCTTTTCTTCAGCAGGGACAGGGAAGCTGGTCAGATCTGATGGGAAGAATGGATGGAGCCAAATACAGTGCATTCTTAGAATAAAACCTGTTATGCCCCATACACACGATCAGAAATTCCGTCAAGAAAAACTTGGATGATTTTTCCGAAGGAATTCCGCTCAAGCTTGCCTTTCATACACACGGTCAGACAAAAGTTCTCTGAACTTTCGTCCTTCAAGAACGTGGTGACGTACAACACTACGACGAGCCGAGAAAATGAAGTTCAATGCTTCCGAGCATGCGTCAAATTTTTTCTGAGCATGCGTGATGTTTTGCGCGTCGGAATTGCATATAGACGATCGCGTTTTCGGATAGGAACTTTTTCCAACCGAAAAATAGAGAACCTGCTCTCAATCTTTTGCTGGCTGGAATTCCGCCAGCAAAAGTCCGATGGAGCATACACACGGTCGCATTTTCCGACCAAAAGCTCCCATCTGAGTTTTGCTGGCGGCATTTCCAATCGTGTGTATGGGGCATTAGAGTTTGCAAAAGACTTGAGACTGGGGAGGAGGTTCACCTTCCAGTAGGACAACGACCCTAAACATACAGCCAGAGCTACAATGGAATGGTTTAGTTCAAAGCATATTCATGTGTTAGAATGGACCAGTCAAAGTCCAAAACCTAAATCCAGTTGAGAATCTGTGGCAAGACTTGAAAATTTATGTTTTCAGATGTTCTCAATCCAAACTGACAGAGCTTGAGTAATTTTGCATGGAAAAATTGGGCAAACTTTTCGCTCTCTATATGTGCAAAGCTGGTAGAGACATCCCCAAAAAAGACTTGCAGCTGTAATTGCAGGGAAAGATAGTTCTACAAAGTACTGACTCAGGGAATACAAATGCACCCCACACTTTTCACATATCTATGTGTAAAAAAATTTGAAAAACATTTATCATTTTCCTTCCACTTCACAATTATGTTCCACTTACTGTTGGTTTATCACATAAAATCCCAATAAAATACATTTACGCTTATGGTTGTAATGTGACAAAATGTGGAAAATTTCAGGGGGGTATGAATACTTTTTTAAGGCACTGTACACCCAGTGTTACACTATATCAATCACTTTTTAAAGAAGTGATATAGTGTAACACTGGATGTGTATGAAGGACACTATTATTGTTAGGTTGGTATTTAGCTGTTTTGCATGTTACTTCACATTTATAAATTTGAGATTGGAAGCACAGCACACATTAATTATATTTTATATAGGACAAGAGACTTTTATTATAACATAAGCTTGTGTACAATGTTTTGTGTCCTGGAAATGTAAAATGCCAGTTTTAGGTTTGGGACTCTATTTGGAATGCTACCTTGCCCAGTTTTCAAAGGGCTAAACATATCTACACTACAGTGCTTGTAGTTTTATATTTTAGTAGTTATATACAGTATGTCTAATAATAGCTGTTATATAAAAAAATACAAAAACATGCTGAATGAAAGCAAAACAAGGCAATAAGTTATGCAATAATTTAATTAATGAAATATTTCCAGACAAATAAAACTAGATCCCTACCTGTGGTAGTGGACTGGCAGGCTTGGTAAGGATTCCTCCCACGTAAACAACATTTGGAAGTGTAGGTCTTGGGAATTCCAGAGCAATATCAGTACAAAGCATCCATAAAGAGCTTCCCTGGACCAATTCATACATGGATTTTGAAGGCAAAACATCATATTTCTTCATTATCCTTTCATATTTTGGTAAAACTAAGAAATTTACTCCAAATCGAGAGACAAGATAAACAACTGTATTCCTGATTCTATCCAGTAGGTCCATACGGTCTGTGAGAAGAGAGTTGAACTCTGGAACATATGATAAAGGTGCTGGAGCACCAACTTCAGCTGGGTACCAAAGTCCAGTAGAAAAAACTGCATACTTCACTTCCAGAATATTGGCTATGACAAATCCACACATCTCATTGGGATCCACAAGTACCAAGTCATACTTTTCCTTCTTCAGATGTTCCATTAGTTCCCTGTTACCCACCATTATATCGCAGTTCTTGGAGTAATGGTCAAGAATGTCAAACAGTTCTAACGCTGTAAATCTCCCAGAGAATATATTCTTCATTTTCATCTGTAAAAATTCATCTGAAGTGGTGCTGTTAAAAATCCCTGGGTATCGCTGAATTTGATAATGACTTGATGGTGGAATTTCTCTTCCTTCAGAAAGAAGAAAATCAGTTTGATGGCCCATGTCTTTTAAAGCAGTGGCCATAGTTTTAAATATATATAAATGGCTTTCAAACATAATTGGCGGGACAACAAGAATTGTGGCAGACATTGTTAATCCAAGAGTGACCCACAAGAAGATGACAGACATATAGGACATCATTGCTGTGGTTAGGAAAAAAAAAATGTGAGATAATGATAAAGTTTTACAAAAATTTTTACCACTATTTTTAATTCATGAAACAAATGGCTTTTTTATAAACTACAACAGCACAAGTTAACTGAATACAGTAAAACCTTGGATTGCGAGCATAATTTGTTCTGGAAACATGCTTGTAATCCAAAGCACTCGTATATCAAAGCAAATTTTACCATAAAAATAATGAAAACTTAGAGGATTCATTCCAAAACCATTTATTCATAAGTCCTTCAGTTTATAGTCCATATAAAAAGATTATAGCAATGTGATAGGTTGTGTAACCATAAAATGTCCATCCAAAAATGGAAGCCTCCACAAGGGGATTAGAAGCAAAATCCAGCAGGAGCTACAGGGTATAAAAGAGAAGAGAGGCGCCTCTAAGTGTAGCAATATGGTTATATTTAACCACTTAAGCCCCAGACCATTTGGCTGCCCAAAGACCAGAGCACTTTTTGCGATTCGGCACTACGCCGCTTTAACTGACAAATGCGCGGTTGTGCGACGTGGCTCCCAAACAAAATTGACGTCCTTTTTTCCGCACAAATAGAGCTTTCTTTTGGTGGTATTTGATCACCTCTGCCATTTTTATTTTTTGCGCTATAAACAAAAAAATAGCGACAATTTTGAAAAAAAAATGAATTTTTTTTACTTTTTGCTATAATAAATATCCCCAAAAAATGGATAATATGGATTGCGACATTATGGCCGACAGATCGGACACTTTTGGCGCGATTTTGGGACCATTCACATTTATACAGCGATCAGTGCAATTAAAAATGCACTGATTACTGTGTAAATGTGTCTGGCAGTGAAGGGGTTAACCACTAGGTGGCGCTGTAGGGGTTAAGTGTGTCCTAGGGAGTGATTCTAACTGTGGGGGGTAGGAGCTATGTGTGACACAACACTGATCACCGCTTCCGATTACAGGGAGCTGTGATCAGTGTCAGTGTCATTAGGCAGAACGGGGAAATGCGGGTTTACATCAGCATTTCCCCATTCTACCTCTCCGTGAGATGATCGCGCGTATCCCCACGGACATCGGGTCCCTGGGACCCGCAATCACACTCACGGAGGTCGCAGTGGGTGCACGCGTGCCCGCAAACCACTTCTTAAAGGGCAATGTACAGGTACGTTAATCTGCTTATACGCGCCCTTCTGCCGATGTATATCGGTGTGAGCCGGTCGGCAATCGGTTAATTAAGGTACAACATTTAGCAACTCACATGGTTAATGATTAAAAGAGGCACATCTAAGTATGCAGGCATCCGGGGTAAAGCTGTCCACATAGACCGTCCTCCGCACCGCCGGCTCTCACTGCTGCAATCGTGACCGGGAAGACTACCCTGCAGTAGAGCGATCTGAAAGCGAGGCTTGAAGTGCTCGTGGAATGCAGCATGGAAGGGATGATGTTGATGGCGGTGCGGAGGATGGTCTATGTGGACAGCTTTACCCCGGATGCCTGCATACTTAGATGTGCCTCTTTTAATCATCAACCATGTGAGTTTCTAAATGTTGTACCTTTATTAAATGTAACCATATTGCTACACTTAGGCCCCTTTCACACTGGGGCGTTGGGGGCGTTGGCGGTACAACAGCGCTATTTTTAGCGCTGCTGTACCGTCGTTCTTGTAGCGGTATTCGGCCGCTAGCGGTTCGGTTTTAACCCCCGCTGGCGGCCGAAAAAGGGTTAAATCCGCTCGTACAGCGCGGCTATAGCCGCAGTATTACCGCGGTATAGCCGCGCTGTCCCATTGATTTCAATGGGCAGGAGCGGTTTAGGAGCGGCGAATACACCGCTCCTTCCCCGCTCCAAAGAAGCGGCTCGCAGGACTTTTTTTACCGTCCTGCGAGCGCACCGCTTCAGTGTGAAAGCCCTCGGGCTTTCACACTGAACAAACAGCGGAGGCTGTTTAGGGGCGGTTTTCAGGCGGTATTTTTAGCGCAATACCGCCTGAAAACCGCTCCAGTGTGAAAGGGGCCTTAGAGGTGCCTCTCTTCTCTTTTATACTCAGTTGTGACATGAAACTACTTGTATATCAACATCGTTTGTTTACCAAGTCAAAATTTATAAAAACATTTTGCTTGTCTTGCAAAACACTCGCAGACCAAGTTACTCTCAATCCAAGGTTTTACTGTAGTTGATTTTGTACTATATAAAACTTGCAGGATTCATTTTGTGTCAATTCTGTGGATATTGCAATAATAAAATAAATAGTGTAGTAACCCACAACAATCAATTAGTTTGCAACTTGTTTAGCTTTAACCACTTGAAGGTTTTACCTCCTTCATGACCAGAGCATTTTTTGCTATTTAGTACTGCGCTACTTTAACAGACAATTGCGTGGTCGTGCAACACTGTGCGCAAATTCAATTTTTATCATTTTTTCTTTTAATGGTATTTGGTCACCACTGGGTTTTTAATTTTTTGTGATATAAAACAAAAAAGACCAAACATTTTGAAAAAAAAAAATTTTTTTTCTATTTTCTGCTATAAAAACATATCCAATAAAAAAAAATAAAAAAATCTATTTATAAAGCATAGTCTCTTTCATTTTCATTTGCTTCTTCCATCTGAAGTACCTGATTGATACTGACAGTCACCTTTCTTCCTGATCACACAAAGGACAGGTTGCATCTTGTCTCAGGCTGAACAAGCTATAGAATACAGGCACACTGCATGTCTGCACAGTGTTCTGTAACCCCGCCCCTCACTATCAGCAAGAAGAGATGTATGGTAACACTGACAATTGTTTAACCTTATAAAAAAAGATAATAAAGATCATTTCTAAAACTAATCAAAAACAGCTATGGTACCTGAATAATTGTATTAGAAAGTGTCTATAATGCCGCGTACACATGAGCGGACTTTACGGCAGACTTGGTCCGATGATCTTTCCAACGGACTTTGTAGCCGGACTTACAAACGGACAGACTTAGACACACACGATCACACCAAAGTCCGACGGATTCATATGTGATGACATACGACCGGACTAAAATAAGGAGGTTGATAGCCAGTAGCCAATAGCTGCCCTAGCGACGGTTTTAGTCAGTCGGACTAGCATACAGATGAGCGGATTTTTCGACTGGACTTGAGTCCGTCGGAAAGATTTGAAACATGTTTCATTTCTAGGTCAAA
This sequence comes from Aquarana catesbeiana, assembly GCF_042186555.1. Taxonomy (NCBI): domain Eukaryota; kingdom Metazoa; phylum Chordata; class Amphibia; order Anura; family Ranidae; genus Aquarana; species Aquarana catesbeiana. The sequence goes on along the minus strand of NC_133324.1, from coordinate 676,719,766 downwards.
TTTTTGGTTGAAAAAAAGTCCGCTGGAGCCCATACACGATCGAATTATCCGACGGAGTCCGGTCCGCCGGACCAAGTCTGCTGTAAAGTCCGCTCGTGTGTACCGGGCATAACGTTACATGTCCACAACTACTTTAACACTGAAAACTGCTGTTTTTATGGAGTCCAACAGTTTTAATATCCCTATTGCTCTTTGCAGTGAGCCAGTTCTTATAAAAAAAAATAAAAAAAAAAGGTTTTTCCTAAAACACCTACTTAGACTACATACGTTACCTAATGCTATTGATAAAAACTATATTTGGCATACATATGCTATTATGAAATAAACACAATAAATTTAAAAAGTTGTAGATCAGCTAACAAATTCACCTACATGAAAAGGGAATTCAATACCAATTTGTATTTTCTAAACTAATAACATAATTCCAGAATTTGACAGCCATACTAACATGAGGCTGACTAAAGTATGCCATACACAAATCAATCATATACAATGAGTGTTGTCTGAAAGAAGTCTGAAGATTAAAGCAAGCTTATTTTAAGAGATATTTCATATTATTACCTCAAAACTGACAAAAATGTAAGTATTTCCTCTAACTGGGCCTACAATTAAAATAATTATACTAAACATCAATGTAAGTTGTTAGGTTTTCTGAAGAATCTAAACACTTACTGTATGTAGCTATAGAACAGATGGCCAATCTACAGTACTATAACTAAATGCTGAGAAATGATGTAAGATATAAGTAAAAGATATTAATTTTGCTATTTCTTAACACAAGTCTTAATAAGCTATATGTACCTAGATGCTGAGGTCACTACTACCCAATATTGATAAAGAGTATGATAGCTATATTTGTTGCATGGACATTTAATTTTTATCTAAAATCTGCTAAGGCATGGAGGGTTGTTAAAAAAATGTATAAATATTTTTTTCTTTCATGTATAAAACCACACAGTTTGTTCTGTAAAAGTCATAAGTATGTAAATGTGCATACGATAAAGCCAGCATGACATATCTACAGCTTAAAGGAGAAGTATGGCCAAAGATCTTTTGGTCATACTTTTCCTGTGGAGTGCACTTATTTCTGCATTCATCTGACCCAGATTCAGCCTACAGTGGGCTAAAGTCAGCTGACATCACAGAACCAGATCAGGCTCTGCACACATTCCGACAATGACGTTGGGATCTGTCCAGTTGCCTGACCAACAGCTGGCTCATCCTTTCAGTGTGCTGCTGAGAGCCTGAACCAGCTGTATCTGCCCCCTCCACAGTCCAACACTCCAGTGAGCACTGGAGGGGCAGAGCAGACAGCCAGTGACTGATGGTCACAAATCTGTGCTCAAAGCAGACACGAGAACTGAGAGATCAGTGGTCTTTTATTGCTCAGTTCTCGGTGTAGAGCCAGCAGGTGACAGATGCAAACCAATGCTGCAGCCACATGTATGAATGTTTTTTTTGTTGTTTTTTTTTGTTTTTTTAATTCCACGTGGAGGCATGGAGGAGCTCAGATATGAGGAAAGATTCTATGAACTGAATGTATTCTCTCTTGAGAAGAGGAGATTAAGGGGGGATATGATCAACATGTATAAATACATAAGTGGTCCATATAGTGAACTTGGATTTGAGGTATTCATCACAGAGGACAAGGGGGCACTCTTTATGTCTGGAGGAAAAGAGATGTAATCTCCCAAATACAGTAAAAAAAAATCTCCTTACAGTAAGAACTGTAAAAATGTGAAATAGACTCCCTCAAAAGCTGGTTCTGGCCAGCTCAGTACATGCTTTAAAAAGGCCTGGATTCTCTCCTAAATGTAAAAAATATAACTGAATATTACCATTTAAAGGTAAAGTTGATCCAAGTAATATCTGATTGCCTCTCAGGGGATCAGGAAGGAATTGGTTCATCCTTTGCTGGGGTTTTTTGCCTAATGCCCCATACACACAATCAGAAATTCCGCCAGCAAAAGTCGGATGTGAGAATTTGGTCAGAAATTGCTCCATTGGACTTTTGCTGGCAGAATTCCAGCCATCAAAAGATTGAGAGCAGGTTCTCTATTTTTCAGTTGGAAAAAGTTTCTATCCGAAAATGCGTTCGTCTGTATGCAATTTGGACACGCATGGACTTGTGCCTTTTCAAACCCGTCTAACTATGTAACTCTGTAACTTCTCTTTTAAATATCCAAAACCTATAGGCAATTTGAGAAGAATGATGCTAACCTCTGTAGTGTACAGGCCAAGACATACTAGGGATGCTGTTCCTAGCAAAAACTTTCTAGCAACTGAGAGTTCTTACCTGCCCCTAAAGGGCCGTACACATGGGCGGCACTGGCCGGTTCAATAGAAACCGGTCAACATTTGGCCTGTGTGTACGACAGCCGGTCTGACAGAAGCCAGCCATTCAGCTGGCTTCTGTCGAAGGGGCATGACCAAAAAAGGTCTGCCAATCGGCATCTGATCAGCACTCTCAGCCAATGGCTGAGAGCACTGATCGGTGTATTCTATCCTGCTGTCAGAACACAATAGCTCAGGCGGGGGAGATTGCTGTACTAACATTGGATCATTAGTACAGCGGCTCCTCCCAAGTTCTTCTGTTTTTTTTGTTCAGCTCACTGGGTTGAAAAAAAAAAAGGAATAGTTTGTACTAGGTTTAAGTGCTGAACCAGTGAGGTATTGCTTTGTCACTGCTTTGTTTCCAAGCAAGATTTTACATTTCAACCAGTGACAGGGCAATGCAGTAGCAAGACATGAGTAACATCTTTAGTAATCATGTTGATGGCTATCTGTTGTCAATGAAAGTATGGCTAATGTGAAACAGCCTAAAATTGTCATTCAAACCCTCATAATTTAGAATCTGAATTCAGAATTTGCTATGATTCGCATAGGTGAAAATGTTGATTGGGTGACGTAAACAATTACAATCTTAATGTGTTATATATACACATATATATATACATATATATATATATATATATATATATATATATATATATATATATATATATATATATATATATATATATATATATTATATTATAGGGTTTTATGACCTTAAGTACAATAAAGATACCTCAAGTGTTAACCTTTTTTGTAAACTTCACACTGCAGAAGGGGTTAATGTTCTGTTCTTTGAGTAACTACGCACAAACTCAGTGTAAAAAATTCCTAAATTGCAAGAAAAATTTAGTGGGTCAGACTTCAGGCTGTGATTTAAGCAAATAGACAATGAGTGGAGGCTGTGAAATTTAAACAAAGCCAGCAAATATTTATCCCACATACCAAAATACATTCATTGTCAGCACAAGACTTGACACCAGTGGCATCATTGTGCTAGTTTCAAACCATTTTTATCCTATATAAATCATATTTGCTATGCATTAGATGTTTACATAAATGCACACAGAATGCATATTTTTACAGCTGTGCTTTCTGTTGGAATCTTTTTCCAATCCAATACATTTGGATTCACTAATCTAGGATCCTAATAAAGATATGTTGCACATAGGCCTTTATACAGTCCTTGCAATTGACTAATATGCCCACATGCTAACAGCCCTCTTGCTTTAAGGATACAGGATAAATGGTTTAAAAAAAAATTGATGGATCAACATATATCCTCAAACTGGCTGGTAGATCAACCCTTTACTTTGTACAGGGTTCCAACAGAGATGACTTAACTTCCTAAATCTACTCTAATAACATTTTTTTTATTCACTTAAAGCATTTTTTCAGTACTAAAAGGCATACAGTAAGGGTTTTTACTAAAATAAAATGAAATGCTCACACCTAAGTTGCTGTGTAGATGCAGGTCAGGTATGTAGCACTGAAATGATTAGGAATAGAAAAAAAACATTTACAAAGTTTTTAAAAAATTGCAAGTTGAATGATCAGTGACAATTTACTTGATTCACGGTCCTGATCTGGTTTGCAGATTTGATGAAAGTAAGAATGTTTTTACAATGGGTTTTTATTGGGTTATGTTTTAGTGGAAAGGCAAATATAGTCCCCTTCCACACATTCCACATTTATTAACCCTAATATACAAGTAGAATGGAATAAATAGTTTGGAATAAATGTAGTTCACTAGATCATATGGCTCATTCATATATTGCAAGAGTTGGCAACCATGAATTTCTCAAAACTGTGTAAAATGGAATTTCACCAAAAACTAATTGTGATGTGATAGTTAAAATCTGATTAACCTGAACCTCTAAAAAAAATCACTTTGTCTTGCAAAGATGGCAAAATATGTTCAAAAACATAATTTAAATCACAATCTTTTTCACCTCCATCATCACAATCTTCCTAATTATCTCTATAAAACAGCTACAAGCAAAAACTATAATGAAACCTTGGTCACGATGTAAATTAACTAATAATATGTGTTTAGATTGTGGTTTTAAATTGGAGCAATTGGTTGAAACCCACGCACACACAAGCATGTTACTAGGTAAACATCATGACGATTCCTTCATAATGTTTTGCTAGTAACCACATAATACTGTGAGATCGACTACTATACTTCACCTTCATACACAGAATGGAATTAGTGCTGTACTATCAAAAAAGACATACAATGCTGGTTCTCATAGAGAAAGTTTGGTAGCAGGTATTCAAATGTACACTTTTTCAAGGCACCTGCTGTGTGTCGCCCTTTCTGCATTCCTATGGTCCCTGGCAGTGACCTTTGTGTATGACTTTTATTCAAGAACTCCCCTGATAGTTTTCTGGTAAATGTACTTTATTGAAAGTAATTTTTGTCTCTTTCCTTTGACGAGGTGCCCAGGGTTTAGTTTGTTTTAAAGAAACATATTGCCATAGACCCATAGACGCAGTGGTGTACCAACGGGGGGGTGGTCTGCCCCTGGTGCCACACATTGAGGGTGGTGCAGTAAAATCTTTTTTTTTGTCATTAGTAGTCCCAATGGAGCGGGCTGGCAGCTTTGCCCCTTCTCTCGGTGCAGCCAAGCGATGTGCAGGGAGGGAGGCAGGCAGAGGCAGACAGTGGGGAGAGGACTTGAGCCGGCTATAAAGTGGTGTGGGGAGCAGCTCTGTGTCACTTGGCATCTCCTTTTATACCTCTGGCCAGCAGTTCACATTTTACAGTGGAAGAGGAGGGGTGTCTGACCAGGACAGGCACTGACTTGTGTACAGTGAGTTGCTCAGCCACTATAGCAGCCATCACAGAGCTGCCAATCGGCAGTGCAGCAGTGCAGTTTTGTGTGTGTGTGTGGGGGGAGGGGGGTTGCAGAGATGTGCAGCGGAGTACATGTGCTGGGGGGGTGCAGAGGGGTGCTGAGACTTATGGAGACTTACTGAAGGATACAGAGGATTCTGGGGGTGCAGAGGTGTATGAGGGGATACACAAGTGTGCTGGGGGTGAAGATGCAGGCTGGGGGAGGGGGGGGGTGCAGAGGTGTCCTGGGGGTAACAAAGCCATTCTGGGGAGTACAAAGGCTTCTGCTGTATAGAGGTGGGTAGGCAGGTGCAGAGGTGTGCTGGGATACAAAGGTTTGCTGGGGTTACGGCGGTGTAGAGGATTGTGGCGGTGCAGAGGATTGTGGTGGCAATGGAAGTGTGCAAGGGGGTGCAAAGATGTGTGTGGGGTTGCAGAGATGAGCAAGAGGGTACAGAGGTGTCCTGGGGTGTACAAGGATAAAATGTGGATATGGAAATGTGCTGGGGGCACAGAGGCATGCAAAGGGGTTCAGAGGCATTCTAGGAGTGCAGAGATGTCCAAAGAGGTACAAAAGCATGCTGGGGGGTACAGAGATGTGTTGGGGAGTACAGGGGTGTTCTGGGGGTACAAAGGTGTGCTGGTGGGTATGGAGGAATGCTGTGCTATTTGTGGAGCAGTATACTGCAATATTAGTGGTGGGCATAATGTAATAATAGTGGTGGAGCATAATGCAATATTAGTGGTGGAGCATAATGTAATATTAGAGGTGGAGCATAATGTAATATTAGTGGTGGAGTATAATATAATAATAGTGGTGGAGCATAATGTAATATCTGTGCATAATGTAATATTAGTGGTGGAGCATAATGTAATAATAGTGGTGGAGCATAATGTAATATCTGTGCATAATGTAATATTAGTGGTGGAGCATAATGTAATAATAGTGGTGGAGCATAGTGTAATATCTGTGCATAATGTAATATTAGTGGTGGAGCATAATGTAATAATAGTGGTGGAGCATAGTGTAATATCTGTGGATCTGTGGAGCATACTGTAATATTTGTCTTTACAGACAGCTAGTTTTGTTTGGGTGTTACTAAAGCACTTTGCGCATTTCAGTATTCCTGTATTTGATAGTGCAGTGCAGTATATTACAATTATCCTGCTTTGTATTAATAAACACTTTTAGGTTCAAAGTAGAATTCTTTTGAAGAATACTGTTTTGGATTTTTAGACTGACGAATAAGAAAAATCCCCCAACCACATAGTTATAAACTTGACAGATATGCTAACCCTTTCTTATTGAAATCCTTTTCCTAATAAAACCAAAAAATGTTTTGGGTAGACTTCTACTTTAAATTACAGGATGGCTGAACTCACAACCTTGTCAAGAAATTCTGGAGTAATGTCACTGGCAAATTGTACAAATTCATAATTAGAGCTGTATGTAGCTAATTAAACCATTGTTTAGATGAGATAGGCATACTAACAGCATTTGCACTATTCAGCAGTAATAATTAATCAACAGCTTATGTGTAATAAAGCACACTAGCAATACGAATATAATTGCACATTCCTGCACAGGACTATAAAGCAAATATTAATAAATACTCTCTTACAAAATCAAGACAACAGACTGTCCTAGCGCAGAGATTGCATCCAAATAAATTACAAACTCACACAACAATGGTCTCCTCAGCATGTAGAAGCATCTAAAGCAGTGGTTCTCAACCTACTAGTGCCATGACCCCTTAATCTAACAGTAAAATTTTCGTAGCGTGGGTTTTCAGCACCCAAGACAAGTAATTTGCGCCCCTAACCCAAATGTCCGTGACATATAGTGCTTCCTGAGTCCCTTCCACTCGTACAGTATTAAAACCCCTTATGGTACATTTTAGGATGTACCACTCTCTTTTTGTTCTTTCTTTGCCTTAGATTCTAAAGGGATGCAGGAAGAGTTGATTTTTTCATGAAGTTAATTTTTTTATTACAGGACAGTTACATGAGTTTACAGTTACATCGTGACCGTCGGCCACGAGCATCGGTACCCCCGCAGTGCAGCACGCCTGCTATCCCGCTTAAACGAGCTGACGTATAGTTACAACAGCTCGCGCGATCGTGCCAACCTGTCACAGTATAATGACGGCTGCTGGTCGGCAAGCAGTTAAAGTGCAATCATATAATCAATAAAGTGCAATAAGTGTAAATCACAGCATATATGTGCAATTTTTACATATGTGAATCTCAGATGATCAATAAAGTGCTCTGTGTGCAATTCCAAACAAAATATGTGCTAATTCATATACAGTAACTATTACTTTCATATATATATATATATATATATATATATATATATATATATATATATATATATATGAAAGTAATAGTTATATACAATGTAATACTGACATATAATCACACACATAGGTTGGACTTGATGGACTTGGACTTGGTGTCTTTTTTCAACCTCACCTACTTTGTAACTATGTAACTATGTATATATAACAAAGTTTTCCATATATAAAATCCTTGTATGTGTGTATGTATCTTTTTTCCACTTAATAAATACCAATCAAAAGTAATATACATGTTTTGTTACATAGTTACATAGTAGGTGAGGTTGAAAAAAGACACAAGTCCATCAAATCCAACCTATGTGTGTGATTATGTGTCAGTATTACATTACATATCCCTGTATATTGCGGTCATTCAGGTGATTATCTAATAGTTTCTTGAAGCTATCAATGCTCCCCGCTGAGACCACCACCTGTGGAAGGGAATTCCACATCCTTGCCGCTCTTACAGTAAAAAAGTTCAAAGTATATATAATAAAAATTGTGTTATTCAGTGTCCTGTGTCCATTTCATTGCTTCTTTTTTGCAGTAAACAATATTCATATATATAGTTATTTCCACCGGTGAATATTCTGGAGTTTCTTGTATTTGTAGTGCTCTTATCCCACCACCAGTATTATACCGCTCTCACCTCACAAGATGGACCCAATATATATCATGTCAAACGGTATTGTTTACTGTAAAAAAAGAAGCAATGAAATGGACACAGGACACCGAATAACACAATTTTTTATTATATATACTTTAAAAAAAAATACTTTTTGATTGGTATCTATTAAGTGGAAAAGATACATACACGCATACAAGGATTTTTTAATATGGACAGCTAAATAAAGTTAGCACGTCTTTTTGCTTGGAATTGCACATTGAACTTTATTGATCATCTGAGATTCACATATGCAAGGATTGCACATATATGCTGTGATTTACACTTATTGCACTTTATTAATTATATGATTGCACTTTAAAGTGGGGTTCCACCCAGAAATGGAACTTCCGCAGATCGGATCCCCCCCCCCCAGTGCCACATTTAGCACCTTTAAGGGCAGAGCAGATATCTGTCAAATCCAGGTATGTGCTCCCACTTCCAGGGAAAGATCGCCGTAGTTCACACTGTGCGGCGAACTACACAATGTCCGGCCCCTCCACACCCCCCCCCCCCCCCCCGCTGCCTTCTGGGAGACACACAGGTCCCAGAACACAGCAGGGACCATTCAGAACGTGCCTCGCGACTCGCGCATGCGCAGTAGGAAACAGGCTGTTTCCCTTAGTAAGGATGCCGGTGCTTGCACCCAGGGCACGAGGGATGGATCGGCTTTGGGTGCCGACATTGCGGGCTCCCAGGACAGGTAAGTGTCCTTATAATAATTCTCTTAATTTTTTTTCCCAAGCAGAACTCCGTTTTAAGGATTGTTGTGGTATTTTTTATTGCACAGGCACAGTTTTTATTTTTAATTTTGCAATACACAGGTGAAAGTGTGAATATTGTTTTGTGGCAGCAGCAGTAATCAATATATAATAGTCATCTATTTGCACTAGATATAGACCTGTTAGCGCTGGAGTACTCTGTATAAATTATTTTTGTGCAGTAATCATCATACTCCCAAATTTGTTCTAGTGCTCTGCATTTTCATCTAAACTATTTGTATGTGTAATACACACAAACTATTTCCCCTTTGCTGATTGGTTGCCTGCCTGCTCATCCCCTATTGTCCAGCATTGTGAAGCTAGAGGCAGGAACATGCCTACTTAGGGGGCGGAGCTGAGCCCCATTCTTAATTCGGTGGTTCCTTCACAGTGAGAGCTGTGAAGATGTGGAATAGACTCCCTCAAGAGATGGCTCTATCCAGCTCAGTAGATTGTTTTTAAAAAAAAGCCTTAGATTTTTTCCTAAATGCACAAAATATCACTAGATACTAATATTTATAGGTAAAGTTGATCCAGAGAATATCCGATTGCCTCTTTGGGGAATCAGGAAGGCAATTTCCCCCTCGATGGAGCAAATTGGATCATGCTTTATTGTTTTTTTTTGCTTTCCTCTGGATCAACTGTGGGTATAGGATAGTGTATATGGAGCTTTTCGATTTGTGTGTTGTTTTGCTGTTTTTTTTCTGTTGGTTAAACTGGATGGATTGTGCCTTTTTTCAGTCAGATTAACTATGTAACTATGTAACTATATTCTATTTTGAAGCTGGCACAGAATTTCATGCAGTATTAATACAGGGGTCCCATCCACATTGCTACCTGTGTACACAAACCAACTACTAATAGAGGATGACAGCCCAGTGCTGTGTGTATATATACAGGAATCACATCCACATTACTACCTGAGTACCCAAACAAACTACTAACAGAGGGTGACAGTACAGTGCTGTGTGTATATACAGGTATCCCATTCACTTTACATTACCACCTATGTACCCGGCTACTAAGGAAGAATGTAAGAACAGTGTTGTGTATATACAGAGGTCCCATCCACAATACATTACCATGCGTGTATCCAACCATGTTGTATGTTACCTGATCTGTCCTGACCAAAGTTTATTGTCTCAGAAGTTGCTGGTTTTTAGTGTTGGGCAAACGGTTCAGCTCGAGCATGAGTTTGGGCCGAACATTTGCCTGTGTGACCATTCACTTATCATGGGTTTTTGTTTGTGAGCGCTGTATTTATATATATTTTCACTATGTCCAAGTGTCTAGCACTTTGTGTATAGCAGCTTTATTCATTTTTTATTACCCTTTTTTCCACACCATCAGCGCGAGTTTATATATTTAGATCATATATATTTTCACAGTGTTCGTCCATTCGCTCCAACAAACACCCTGCGATGCACAGTGCATTCTGGGCCCTGATTGGGCAAGGCTTTATTTTGGGATTTTTCAGGTCGGCAGTGCGGCAGGCGGCTTGATTGACAATTGATTTACATTGAGGGACACTGTTTTTTTAATTTTTATTAAAAGATTTGTCAAAAACAGTTTTTTTTTTTGTACACTTTTTTGGTGAATGGGTAGGGGTACTATGTAATATGTACCCCTACCAATTCACCCAGGGGAAGGGCCGGGATCTGGGGGCCCCCTTGTTAAAGGGGGCTTCCAGATTCCAATAAGCCCCCCCACCCACAGACCCCCGACAACCACAGCCCAGGGTTGTCGGGAAGAGACTCTTGTCCCTATCAACATGAGGACAAGGTGCTTTGGGGTGGGGGGTGGCAGAGCCCCCCAGCCCCAAAGGACCCCCCCCATGTTGAGGACATGTGGCTTGGTATGGTTCAGGAGACCTGCCAGGATGCATGCCCGGATAAGGGTCTGGTAAGGAGCTTGGGGGGGACCCCACGCTGTTTTTTTTTTGTTTGTTTTTTACATTTTGGTGTGGGGTTCCCCCTAAAATCCATGCAAGACCCTTCGATCAGGTATGCACTGGGGGGGGGGGCTCCATGACGTTTTTTTCCTTAATTTTTAATAGCCAGGTTCTGGCAATTGCAACCGCAAGTCAATTTAAATGTGATTTGACTCGTTTTTTTTTTCTTTAGAAATGTCATTTTTGCTGCAGCATGTTATATATAGTATATGCTACAGATGCGCCACTTTACAGGCAGACTAAGGGGACCCCCCCCCCCCAGGTACTATACTTAAAGGAATTTTTCATTTTTATTGTTGCACTTTTTCGCGGAAAGGAGTTTAACAAGACTCGTGGCCACTCATTGAAATTAGGGGAAAAGAGGTTTAGCCTTAAACTACGTAGAGGGTTCTTTACTGTAAGAGCGGAAAGGATGTGGAATTCCCTTCCATAGGCGGTGTTCTCAGTGTGGGGCATCGATTGTTTCAAGAAACTATTAGGTAAGCACCTGAACAACCACAACTTACAGGGATATACAAGGTAATACTAACATATAATCACACACATAGGTTGGACTTGATGGACTTGTGTCTTTTTTCAACCTCACCTACTAATATGAAATTTTAAGCATAATTAAAATCACTGCTCCTGAAAAAACAATAATAATGAAAAAAAAATTTGCAGTGATACATGTCCCCCAGGGCAGTACCCGGACCCCCATATCCCTTTTATGGCCAATTACTTGCCTTCAAAATGGGCACTTTTGATTTTCCTGTTAGGCTCCCATAGACTTCAGTGGGGTTCAGGTTAGAACTTTTCCTCTGTTCGGGAGTTCTGCTGCGAACCGAGCAGAGGGTTTTAATGAAATCCTTCTTTAACATACTGAACAAAATTGTGAAGCGGTGGATTTCAACCTTTAGAGTGACAATAAACATCAATGCAGAAATAGACCTCCGGAGGCCATCTACCTGTAATGCTGGCAAACTGAACCATCCTCAGATGGCTCTGTTCACTAGTGCTATGTGCAAAATGAATCTAGATGGCTCTGCACTTTCTGACCACTGTAATTGGTCAAAGAACAGACCAATTACAGTGATTAAAATAGAGGAAGGGAGGAGACAGGAACTAATGAATGTATGAGTCCAACATTAGCTCCTGTGATCGTAACACAGACAGGATCTTTTTTAACCCATTTACTACCCTTTTTCTCCTACATTACTGATCACCAGATTGCCTCTCTACATGACCTATATATTAACCCTTCACCTTCCATATCATGTACGTCTGCACAATAAAGCTGAAATTTAGGTATGCCAATTTTTACAGTTACAGGGTCGGACCAATGTAAGTATGCATGTGCCATTAAATTACTGTAATAGATCCTACTACTACAGTGACTCTACTGGCTTCAGAGTGCATGCTGAGTGGCTCCCTTGCTGCTTACTGAACACAGGGGGTGCCTACTTGGCAAAGAAGTCATTCAGAGAACACTTTGTATTTTCTAAATGAACCGCTTGCCGACCGCCGCACAAACATTTACGTCGGCAGAATGTCACAGACAGGCAAATGGGCGTACAGGTACGTCCCTTTCAATTTGCCGCTGCGTGGTCGCGCGTGACCCTGCTGCGAGCTCTGTGAGTGTGATCGCGGGTCCCCTGGACTCGATGTCTGCGGGGATGCCTGCGATCATCTCACGAAGAGGAAGAACGGGGAAATGCTGATGTAAACAAGGATTTCCCCGTTCTGCCTAGTGACACTTACACTGATCACAGCTCCCTGTGATTGGGAGCTGTGATTAGTGTCGTGTCACACGTAGGCCATCCCCAGACAGTTAGAATCACTCCTTAGGACACACTTAACCCCTGCAGCGCCCCCTAGTGGTTAACCCCTTCACTGACAGTCACATTTACACAGTAAATCGCTGTATAAATGTGAATGGTCCCAAAATAGTGCCAAAATTGTCTGACATGTCTGCCATAATGTCGCAGTCCCAATAAAAATCGCAGATCACTGTCATTACTAATAAAAAAAATTATTAATAAAAATGCCATAAAACTATCCCCTATTTTGTAGACGCTATAACTTTTGCACAAACCAATCAATAAATGCTTATTGCGATATTTTTTTACCAAAAATATGTAGAAGAATACGTATCGTCCTAAACTGAGGAAAAAAAATGTTTTTTTTATAGATTTTTTGGGGATATTTATTATAGCAAAAATATTGCGTTTTTTTCAAAATTGTCGCTCTGTTTTTGTTTATAGTACAAAAATAAATAAAAACCGCAGAGGTGATCAAATACCACCAAAAGAAAGCTCTATTTGTGGGCAAAAAAAGGACGTCAATTTTGTTTGGGAGCCAGGTCGCAAGACCGCGCAATTGTCAGTTACAGCGGTGCAGTGCCGAATCGAAAAAAACGCTCTGGTCTTTGGGCAGCCAAATGGTCCGGGGCTGAAGTGGTTAATTCAAAATGTTCTTTGAATGGATGTGCTGTCACCACCCTACCTCTCTACCTCCTCCATTCAAAGAACACTTTGCATTCATTCAGAAAATGCAAAGTGTTCCCTCAATGGTGCCTATGCCGAACAAGTGACTTAAGCGGCGTACGCACGATCTGATTTTCCGACGGGAAATGTGTGATGACAGGCTGTTGGCGGAAAATCCGATCGTGTATGTATGCTCCATTGGACAATTGTTGTCAGATTTTCCACGGACCAAAGTTGACTAGCATGTTTTCAAATTTTCCGCCAACAAATGTTGGCTAGTAGGTTTTAAAATTTTCCTCGGACAAATGTCTGTTGTCGGATTATCCGAACGTGTGTACACAAGTCCGTCGGACAAAAGTCCAAAGTACAAACACACATGCTCGGAAGCAAGGACGAGCCATAAGCGGTCGGTCTTGTATACTAGCTTTCGTAATGGAGAATTAACATTCATGACGCGGCAAATTATGAAATCCCCAAATGCAGCGCACAATTCTCTTCTTCTTTAATGGCATAATAATGAAGCTGCTTTGCTGGTGATACTGATGGAGTTATTGCAAATTCATTTTCAAAGGCTTTATTTTTCTAGTGATATCAAGAATAATATTATTAATATAAATAGTTTTTTTTTTTTTTGGGCAAGTTACCACAAAACCATTATCCTGTAGTATTTAAGATCAAAGATACAACTATGTTGGTATCCCTTGTCATTTTTACATTGTATTTTTTTAAATGTAACTGCCTACTCCCAAACTGTCATTTGAAGTAAAACACATAGCCAAGTATTATTCTCCACAATTTTTTTATTGTGCATTAAAAAAAGAAAACAAATAAAATTAGACATGCTATCTGCCAATAGAACTTAACCAAAAAGTGCATTCTATGCATCCAAAAATATAGAAAATATACCAAATCAAATCATTATTCAACCAAAAAAATAATGTCAAAGCAATAACCCCAAGGCCAATAATAAATAACATGTTATCTCCTCCAATTCCGCAACATGTCTGATGAACGGCCGTTCAGAAATGAATTGAAAAGCGCAAAATGAAAACCGCAAAATGAAAAGCGCGAATCGACACTCACCAAACTTCTACTAACACGAAATTAGTAGAAGGAGCCCAAAGGGTGGCGCTAAAGAACTGAAAAACCATGCAGTACGTCACTACGTTCATGATTGTTGGCCAACAATTGTGAGCCATGTGTATGCAAGACAAGTTTGGGCCAACGCCCTTCAGACAAAAGTCCACAGTTTTGTTGACCAACAATCCGATTGTCTGTACGAGGCTTTACTGTGTTCACAATTCAGTAAGGCAGCTGCTCCACACAGGACCATGCAGCTAGCGGAGATCACTGTAGTAGCTGTGCCTATTACAGTGATTTCAAACTTACATGAGGATTCCACAGGTATCGCACATACATACTTGCATTTCTTCATTTTCAAATAAATGTGGCAATGCCTTCACCTTGGGGTGTCTACTTTCCAAAAAGGGGTCATTTTTGGGGCGTTCATACTGTCCTGGTATTTCTGCGTTTTTGGTCTTCTTTTCTTTATATAGTAACAAATAAAACAGTGGTTATTAAATGTCACTAAAACAAAGCTTTAACTACCACAAAACAATGAGACAAATACATTTGGGTATAGTGTTGCAATGGTCAGTCAAAGTAGCAAGCACTGGACACTGCATTAGATTCATTGGATGACAAGTGAGACATCAGGGGTCTTTTAGACCCCTGGTGTCTCATTAAAGAGAACCTGTCACCAAAGAACTATCACATACTGTAGTGTATGGTATATGCCGATTTTAATATATGTTCGGGCTCCAAGAAATGCATTTACAATAATCTGTCTCCTGCGGGAGGTGAGACAAGGGTCCAAAATAAAGATAATCTTAAAGAAGCCCATAGACTGCTATTTGATCCACATATTTACTTGCTTGCCACAGACCCTCTAGTCTCTTTTAAACCCCTATTGCACGAATTGGTTCATGATGCTTATCAGACTGATGTAGTTAATAAAAATGAGAAAATGTTCCCAATCATAAATTAATAAAATACACAATTTTTATTACATTCCTAAGGTGCGCAAAGACCCTACTTGTTACCCTAGGCATCCCCTCATAGCCAGTATGGATAACCTAACTAGTGGCATTTCCCAATATGTAGATTTTTTTCCCTTCAACTTATAGTCACATCCCAACCAGCTTACATTAGGGACATTGCACATTTATTAGACAATTTACAATAATACAAATGGTCATCTGATTATCTTTAGCTATCGTTGGACGTGTGTTTCTTATACACGTCTTTACCATATGATACCGGCCTTGCGGCCATACATCATTGTTTGTCTTTTTCAGAGCACATTCCTTTTTAGTCAAGTATAGTGCTAATTTTGCATAATTGATAGCTAATAATATCCTCAAAAATAATGAAAACCATGCCCATAATAAACATTTAGCATCTGAACTAATACAGAAATGATGGGTAGAAATATTTAATTAGGATATTTGGCTGCATAGTTTTATGGATTACACATGCAATATTTGTATCAGCTGCTAATATAACTGCTATGTAGGGGTGCAACGGATCGTCATCGATCCATGATCCGATCCGCGGAGGTTGATCCGATCCGGGGAGGTTGATCCGTACGCTCTGTGGCCTCGGCCATAGGAAAGGCCGCGGCTTCGGCCTAGCTCCGGAGCGGCGGCCATCTTGGTACACCCGATGGCCGTTTAGCACGTGACCGCTCCGTCAAATGACAGAGCGATCACTTGTAACAAACCGACGTCATGTCCTCTCTCCCCTCTGTGTACTGATCTGTACAGTGGAGGGGAGAGATCGGATGGCAGCAGTGCCAATACTCTGCAATGCCCTGACAATACTCTGCCAATAGTCTGCCAATACTCTGCCAATATACCCAATACCCTGCAAATACTCTGCCACACCCTGCCAATAGGGAGATTGTGGATATTACAGTGGGGGAGATTTTTTTTTTGTTGATCCGAAAATGATCCAAACCGTGACTCCTAATCCGAGGAACGATCCGAACCGTGAGTTTTTTGATCCGTTGCACCCCTACTGCTATGTGTAAGTAAAATCAATAGCTTCTTATTAATTTTCTGACATATCTGATCCATATGTAATAAACAAATTATATAACAGGGTGGAAAAAATTTGAAATAGATGAAGGCAAAACTGCTGTAGAGGCTAAAGTTTTTATACAGGAGTAGTTCCATTTGTCTTTTAAATCTTTTTGCATTATAGTGCAGTATATCTACTTTCTAAAAAAAGACCTGTTCTATCATAACATGTCTAAAAAAAGCATGCCCTGATTCCAGTGCTCGTTCACACCAGATGCTTTCCAGTGCATTTTAAGCCGAATCTAGGATGCATGCACAGCATATGCCATGCATTCCATGGCTTTAGTTCACACAAGTGCAGTCAGTTCCAGTGCTTTCAACAAAAGTACAACCTTCTGCATTTGTTTTTATCCGGAATGCATCAAAATGCATGTAAACGCATATGCAAAAATGCATCTGGAGCACTGAAAATGCGGTGTGAGCAAGCCCTTACTATAAGCAAGTCGCCTCTGTGTTTTAAACTGACCTAAGTAATGTAGAGGCCTAAGTGCCTATGAACTGGTTGATTAGGTGGGGTCCCACACTATACACCTGTTGGTAAATCTAGAGGAGATTCACAGAGATTGTAAAATGTATTGTTTTAAAGTGGTTCTAATGTCTTAGGCCTCTTTCACATGAGAGGTCCAATGGGGTCCAGCTGATTGTTTTTCAGCCAGACTCAATCGGACCTGCCTTTCTCCTCTATGGAGCGCCGGATATAAATGGACCATTTACACCTGGCTACCTCTGGGCCCGATCCAATACGGCAAAAAAAAGGACCTGTTCCCCTCCGTCTGGCTGGACTGGACCAGAGGGTAGTCGGGTGTAAACGAACAGCCGGTCTGTCTACATCCAGCTGCCCATAGAGCACAGCGGGCTGTATCCGTGTCCACTCTGCATAAGTGGAGCGAGCACGGACCTGTCATTCGGCCGCTCTGCTTTGCTCAGCTCAGCAGGGGATCAGCAAATGGATCCCCTACTGAGATCAGCAAATGGATCCCCTACTGAGCAAAACCTGATTTGACCTGTGTGAAAGAGGTATTAAGGTTTATTTTTTACCTTAAAGTGGAGTTCCAGTCTTTTTTCAGTTTTATAAAAGTCAGCAGATACAAAAAGTGTAGCTGCTGACTTTTAATAAACACACACTCACCTGTCCCACGGTCCAGTGATGCAGCCGCCCGAAGCCTCGCTCCTCTCCCCCTCCTCTCCGCGGCGCTGTCATTGCAACTGTGGGCGCTCGGCTGTGACAGCTTGCGGCCTCACAGTGGCTCGACAATCTTCTGAGACCTGTGATGTCTCCCAGAAGATTGCAGAGAGGGAAGGGCCGCTTAGGGGGAGAGGAGGAGTCGCCTAGGCAGCCAAGAGCAGGAAGGAGGAAGCGGGACAGGAAGTACCTGTCAAAACCAGGTACCCACTCCCCCCCAAAAAAATGACATGCCAAATGTGGCATGTAAGGGGGTGAGGAGCGCTTAAAGCAGAAGTTCCACTTTTGGGTGGAACTCCACTTTAATGCATTCTCTGCATTAGGGTATTCTCTGCATTAATGTAAAAAAACCTGCTGTGTTCAAGATCCCCCTCAGCCCCTGTTTCACTTAACTGAGCCTGGTTTCACTCCAGCACTGTGCACAAAAACTGTGGCACTCTCCTCTCTCTTGTTCCTCACTGGGCAGATTGGTAGCAGCGGGAACCATTGGCAAATCTTATGACAAGGGAGCAGGGGGCGAGTCAAAGCCCTGCAGTCTTTGTCTATGTTGTGAGCTCAAGCTATGCTGTGTTTACATATTCCTTGGCATGTACTGTACCAAGGTACTCTTCAGTATATTTTACAATAATTACTCAGTTTTAATTTAAAAGAATATCCTAATTAAATCAAGCACTCCCTAACCATACAATATATGTATTTACTGAAAATGTTAGGAGACTATAGCTCCTCTTTATCATGTACAGTCTGGAAGAAAGAAGGAAAAGAGGAGACATGATTGAAACCTTCAAATAGACCAAGGTGGTGAGCAAGATTCAGGAGGGCAGTATTTTCAAACCAAGATCACGAATACATGGACATGACCTCAAACCTTCAGGAGGAAAGTTCAAAACTAATATTAGAGAGTGAGCAGAGGTAGTGAGTCAGTTAACAGTAAGTAGATTCAAACATGCTTGGGACAAACATACATCTATACTCAAGACAAAAAAGTTAAAAGAAAAGAACAAAACAAAAAAAAAACATATGTAATAAAAAAAAACAATGGAGCCGGCTAGAAGGACCATTTATATAGATTATTTTTGGAAAATAAGGATATTGTTTAGTGTCACTTTAAGGCCTGATCCACATCTATGCAGGTTGAAGTTTGCATATTGCAGGTGCATTTTGCATTTTTCAATACAAGTTTTTTGATCCATTGAAGTCTATGGAACCAAATACCAGAAAAAAAACCCCTGGTCCTTTCCATAAAATGCACAGATGTGAACTACATTCATAGGAAACCATGTTAAATGGACTGTAGTGTGTTTCTGCAAAACTGAAAAAAACACTAAAAAATGCATAGGTATGAACCAGGCCTTAGATACCTTAATCTGGTTATAGATGGATCAAATTTGGATCCATGTGTGGCTGCTCCTGTTTGACAGAAGTTGATCGTTAGATTAATTTCTGTCAAACAGGAATGTTGAAAAACTTTTGTCAATCAGTGGCCTCAGCCGCTGTGCAGTATATTCTGACGGCAGAGTCCCATTGTCAGAATACAATGTCTGAACAGAGGAGATTCCGCCATCCACCTCCCTTGTGTGGATAGAAAAAGCTGTTCATTTAAAAAAAGGGGCCTATCTATGGCCAGCTTTACTGTATTTGCTATGCAGTGTCATGCTTACCTTTTTTCCATCTACAACAGTGGCCTCCAAAATGCGGCCCTTGGTCTGGATGCCGCCCTTTGCTTGCCTTTATCCAGCCCTTGAGGCATTATTCCTGCCACTAACACCAACAATGGGGCAAAATTTCTGCAACAAACACCAACAACGGGGCACTATTCTTTCCACTGACACCAACAAATGGGGATAATTTGTTCTACTGACAACAAAAATGGGGCACTATTCCTCCCACTGGCACCAACTATTTTTCCTCTTAATATGAACAATTGGGTATTGTTTACTCCCACTGGGTACAGTCCAGCCCCCATAATGTCTAAAGGACAGTAAACTGGCCCATTCTTTAGAAAGTTTACGTCCTAAACTAATATTGTATAGGAACGTGTCAGTTCAAGTTCAATTAAATCCGTAATTAATTTAAAGGTGATTTGGAATAGTAAAATCTGTAAATAAAGCTTTGGCACATCACAAAGCTGCTAAAACATCCATCAGAACAAAAGGACAAATACACACAGAGCACATAATAATTATACTTTCATTCAGCCTGCTGTATGTTTATAACCATGTAAAACCTAGGACATAAACATATTAGATTCATTCTACAGCTATACATGATTGTCACAATAAATCAACGAAAATGCCTGATAATGTCAAATAGTGAAAATTTGTAGATCATTATTAAAGGGTAACTCCACTTTCGTGGGGAAAAAAAATAGCAAATAAAGAAAAAAAAATATAGCGCAAATAATTGCGACGCTAATCATTTTGTAATTGCATGTTATTAAAAATTACCTTTCCTTTTCAATCTGCAGTCAATGTAATTTTCTGAGAATACAATGCAATATGGCTACCTGGAGATTTCTGTACACAGAATGTGTACTGACCACTCCCCAGAAACATCATTTCCTGCTTGTATGATTGGCTCACCAATTTTCCCAGAAGTCTGCCTTAGATACAAGTCAGATTTCAGGCATCCCCTGCAACAAAAATGTCATTTTTTGAGAGATACTTTCAATAGGAACACGCCTAAGGGGATGCAGGCCCAGCAGATTTACTCATTAGTGCCCAGTAGCTCCACACCAGACAGTTAATTATAACTGTTAATTAAAGTAATTATGAAACCACTCCCATTAGACCTACTCAGAACAGAGGCACAGAGAAACATACATGGATTTCTTCAGAATAACAAAAGGTAGGAATCTGCAACAAAGTTTGTTATAATCCTTGCAATGTACATTGATCACCCAGAGGGGAATGTTTTTTTCTCAACAAAAGTGGAGTTACGCTTTAAATATTTTGTGTTGTAGATGGATTTTGAAAATTGTTAAAAGCCTATAATAATTGTCAATGCTCAATGGAATTGCACAGAGTGGCCTCTTCATGGGTCCCCTGCCAGCACTCCTGACTCCTCCCCTCCGCAAAGTGTCCCCATAGAAAGCCGTTTTTTATGGGGGCACTTGTGCGAGCTTACTCCTGAGTCACACTGTCTGCATCTATTGACACAGACACAGTTTTGCCAACCTCCTGCAGCATGTTTTACTGAAAAAAATGGGAAACTTACTGACAGAGCACATTTTTTACTAACAGCCTGAAAAAATTACAGAACTATTAAAAACGAATACAATCAATATTTAACACAATATAACACTGATAATACATATAAATGTAATTTGTCTGGTTTACACAGCATGACAAATTATCAGCCCCTGATATTTATGGACAGTTGTGCAAGTCACTGATTTTTACAAATCGTCAGTAAATTTACTGACGGTTGGCAACCCTGCACAGACAGCAGGACTAGACCCAGCCCCCTGCGCCCTCGCCATTGTCTTTAATTGACAGCAGCAGGAGCCAATGGGTCACATTGCCGCAGCAAAGATTAAGAGACCAGGAAGTGAGAGGAGAGAAAATATCAAGATGGCCACAGCCCTGAATTGAATGAGGGCCAAGTAAAAGGGGGGCGAGGGAGGATGCTGATGCCTCAATATTTTGTTACCTTAATGCAAAGAATGCATTAAAGTGATTGTAAAGTCTCATTTTTTTATAAGTTAAAAATAACAAACATGTGCTTACCTACCCTGTGCAGTGGGATTAGGGCCACTGTGGGGAGCCTCTTTCATGCCGGGGCATCCTTTGATCACCGCCAGATTGTCAGTGACCTCACGGATACGCGCGGGTTCTTCGTGCGTGTGCGTGACGTCAGGCAATTGCGTCGGAGGTGACGGCGAATGCCGGGATTCACGCCTTCAATCACGGTGGCGGGGACTGGCAGGAGGGGGGATGGGGAGGGGTTTAGCACCTTCAAGCAATGGGCAATTAACGTAGATACCATATATACTTGCAGCTCCCAGATGATCTTGAGGTGATCTCTGGAATGCCGCTAAAATATACAAGAAGGATGGAGTACCAAGTAAGTGCAAAGTTTTGAACACGCCAGACTGGCTGATATTTGTACCCTACTGAATACCTCATTTACCCATATTTCCCATTTCAGGGTTTTTTACAAACTATTTAATATATTGTCATTTTAATTCAATACAGACATGGCCTTACCCTCAAACACTTTGTAAATTCGTATTCAGCGTCATACACTCCTTGTTTATTTGGCACTCCATACGAATACCTCATTTACTCATATTTCCCATTTCGGGGTTTTTTACAAACTAATTAATATACTGTCATTTTAATTTAATACAGACATGGCTTTACCCTCAAACACTGAACATTCCTATTCAGCATCATACACTCCTTGTTTGTTTGGCACTCCATACTCTATTTTAGTTCACCTAACATACGGCTTTTATCACTAGCAAAGGCACTAAATGTTCACCATCAAGTCTTTTATATTTTTCAGTATGATTCATTATTTATTTTTTTTCAACACCAGATTTCTAGTGTCTTGTATCTTGTTCAAATCATATTCCTATACCCTTAGGGCCAATTCACACCAGATGCAGTTCCGTGCAGTTCCATGCGCTTTTGTTCTGCACAAAATGCATGCACAGTGTTTTCCATGTATTCCGATGGCTCTAGTTCACACCATGCAGTCAGCTTCCGGTAAGTTTCTGCACTGGAAACTGACCCGAAACTGACTGCATGGTGTAAACTAGAGCCATTGGAATACATGGAAAATACTGTGCATGCATTTTTAGTGCAGAAAAAAGTGCACGGAACTGCACGAAACTGCATCTAGTGTGAACTGGCCCTTAATCTTCTTATCATCACATACACTACCTCACATAATGCACACCCACTTTATACTTTGATTAAATGGGTAATAATACTCAATTTTCCATTTCATTCCAATTTCATTTTTTAGTGTTAATTAAAACCAATTTACAAATTAACCCAACTAATGAATAAACTAAGTAATAAAATGAATAGGTAATTCAAATTAACATGAGTGTAATATTTGATTCAGTACCAGCCAGTTTGGCGTTGCAAAGCAGTACTTGACACTCACAGAATACCTGACGATTATTTATTGAGATTTCTGAATATCCAATTGCAGGTGCTTTGTCCCCCATCCCCCTCTCCAGGTCAAAGAGCGTGGCCCCTTGCAAGCCCAGTGGACTGTGGATTCACCTGGAGGGCGACGTGCGGAGACGATGGGATCACTGAATGCAAATGTTCTTTAGCAATCTGGTTTGTGCGATACATCCTCACTCTCTCATCTACCCAGTGGTAAATATACCTCTATGTATATGGAGATATATCTTTTTGCACAATTTGAAATGTTTTAACAATGTTTCGTATACTCTCAAATGCCTTAAATTAGAATTTTTTTATATATTTCCCTAAAAAATCCCCCTGAAGAAGACCAGAAATGAAAGGGTCGAAATGCATTGGAGTATTGGTAGCATGTGGATAGTAATGTTGTAAATGTAATCGGCAAACCATGATTTCCTTGGGGTGTTTTTTGCCATAAGTGATGTTTTATGTTGTTGTTTGTGTTGAAAACCAGAGCTTGTATTTTAAAATTAATTTATTGTATATCTGAATCTATCATTTATTTCCTGACCTAATAAAAGATTTTTACAAAATTACCCTCTTACAAACTTTTTGCTGCCTAAAAAACCCCCTGGGGATATCTTTCCATTTTTTTGTATACCCTTGGGTTGTGCAGCCCCATGGACTCTCATATGTGTGTTCTCCTATTCTATATTATTTGGGTGGTTAAACACCCATTCCCCTTCCAACATATGAGAGCCCCAACACAAGCTGAGTTATATCCCAATTTTTTGAAACTATAGCAGGTTTTTCCTTCTAGCCACCTTTGAGGTGACAATGAAGGGACCTGCATTTGGCTTAAATAGAACCAACTATTTAAGTATAGGAGAAGACAACTCCTGGGGTGAAATAAGACAATGTTTTCCCTCCTCTTTTTTCATCAAATTGGTTGAACCAAATATACCTCTAGCTCCTCTAATAATAATAAAACAAAATAATATAATATATGATTATACTAAACAAACAATAAAACTATTTTGCATTGAGTTTTGTACGTTTTGTAATACAATGGTTTGCTTTTCAGTGAATATCCAGTATGGACCGCTACGCCCAGCTCTGCGGCACTGGGTGGGTGCCTCTTTTCCATCTGGCTTCCCGGCACGGTGGGGAGACGCAATTACCTTTGTGGTTCTCCCAACCTGTGTTTCCCACAGTTGAGCCCCTTCATTAGGGCCACTGTGGGGAGCCTCCTTCATGCCAGTGGCGTCCCTTGACCACCGCCAGATTGTCAGTGACATCATGTATATGCGCGGGTCCTCCGTGCGTGCGCATGACATTGTGACATCAGGCAGTTGCGTCAGAGGTGGCGGCGAATGCCAGGCTCATGCCTTCCGCAATGCCGAGGGGACCACGCGGATGCCGTAAACACGGTGGCGGGGACTGGCAGCAGGGGGGATGGGGAGGGGTTTAGCACCTGCAAGCAATGGGCAATTAACGTAGATACCATATATACTTGCAGCTCCCAGATGATCTTGAGGTGATCTCTGGAATGCTGCTAACATATACAAGAAGGATGGGGTACCAAGTAAGTGCAGCATTTTGAACACACCAGACTGGCTGATATTTGTACCCTACTGAATACCTCATGTTTTCCTTGGGGTGTTTTTTGCCATAAGTGATGTTTTATGTTGTTGTTTGTGTCGAAAACCAGAGCTTGTATTTTAAAATTAATTTATTGTATATCTGAATCTATAATTTTTTTCCTGACCTAATAAAAGATTTTTACAAAATTACCCTCTTACAAACTTTTTGCTGCCTAAAAAACCCCCTGGGAAAATCTTTCCATTTTTTTGCACCCTGTGTAGGGGTTTTGCACAAAGCAGTCTAGATCCTCCTCTTCTCGGGTCCCTCTTTGGTGCTCCTGGCCCCTCCCTGCTGTTGAGTGCCCCCACAGCAAGTGGCTTGCTATGGGGGCACCCGAGCCGAGTCACAGCTCCCTGTGTCCATTCAGACAATGAGCCATGGCCCGGCCCCGCCCCCTTTCTCTCCCCATTGGTTGACTGACTTTGAGTGACAGCAGCAGGAACCAATGGCACCGCGCTGCTGTCTCAGTCAATGAGGAGGGGAGTCCCGGGCAGCCGAGACAATCCTACAACAATGCTGCAGGAAGATCGGGCTCAGGTAAGTATTGGGGGGCTGGAGGGGGAGCTGCACACAGAATTAAGATAAAAAAGTATGACTTTACAACCACTTTAAGGTAAAAAATGTTTAGGCTTTATAACCATTTTAGTGTGAGGTCATCATTAGTGCAGTGTCCCAAAGAGACAGGGGAAGTCTAGATTCTTTATAATGCCCTTCCCACAAATTTATATAAAAAGATAAATGTATACAGTGGAACCTCGGTTTGCGAGTAACGCGGTTAACAAGCGTTTTGCAAAACGAGCACTGTATTTCTAAAAACCCTAACTCGGTTTGCGAGTGTTGTCTCTCAAAACAAGCAGGATTCAGGCCAAAAGCGGTGTGCAGTACCGCTTTTGGCCTGAGGTGGGGGGCGCCGGAGCTGAACAGCGCCAATCTTTGGCATTCGGATATGCACGGAAAGGCCAGAGGACAGTTCGGCTGACCTCGGCAAACCTCGGAAAGGCTCTTGAACGGAGTCTTTCTGAAGTTTGCCGAGGTCAGCCGAAGTGTGCTCGGGCCTTTTCGGTAGTTTCCAAGGCTCTCCGGCGCCCCCGCCTCTGGCCGCATGCGGTATTGCATCCCATTGAAGTTAAAGCGGAACTAATTGTTTTCATTTCCATTGACTTCAATGGGAAAACTCGATTTGATAAGCGAGTATATTGGATTACGAGCATACTCCTGGAACGGATTATGCTCGTAATCCGAGGTTCCATTGTACAATTATTTCCCTGATACATAACAACACACTAACCTGAAAATCTTCTTTCTTTAAGGTGGATAAGATCTTCTGTCCCTTCTTTATCACAGTATTATTTTAGTAGTAACATATTTACATGTAAATGTAGCTTGCTTTACTTTACATTTAAAATACATTTGAAATCAACAAATAATTAGGTATGCCACCTTTTCCAGCCAATATTCTTTGACTCTTATAATTGTGACCTGATTGAAACTGTGAGAAAATACCAGCGAAGCATGAACTCTACACACATTTACTCTAGTGTTACTCTAGTTCAGCCTTTTCCAACCTTTATACCACAGAGGAACCCTTGAAATACCTTTCATGTCTCATGAAACTCTTGTTAATAATTACTATATCTACAGAATACATTAGCATAAGCAGTAAGTTGAGTTATAAGAAAAAATAAAGCAACGTGGAATGTGGCATATTTTATTTATGTGAAATCAAGATCTGCTTTATACAACAAAATTATTTGCAGTAATAGTGAAATTAAACAAATAATAATAATACTGATGAGCATAAAATATATCCAAACAGTGAACAATATAATGTTCCTTACACTGGTGGTCAGTAAAGAAATGACCCTTTACAATGGTTGTCAATGAAAAAATGCCTCCTTACACTGGTGGTCAGTTAGGAAATGTCTCCTTACATTGGTGAGCGGTGGAAAAATGCCTCCTTACATTGGTTGTTGGTGGAGAAATGCCCTTTACATTGGTGGTCAGTAAAAAAACGCCTCCTTACATTCATGGGAAGTGAAATGTTCCCTTACATAACAGGTAGGTGTAAAATGCAACCTTACATAAGTGGAAAGTCTAGTACCCCCTTACATTGGTGGTCGGTGTAGTGCTCTTTTACATTGGTGGTCAGTGTAGTGCCCCTTTACATTGATTGTCAGTGTAGTGCCCCTTTACATTGGTGGTCAGTATAGTGCCCCTCTACATTGGTGGTCAGTGTAGTGCCCGTTTACATTGGTGGTCAGTGTAGTGCCCCTTTACATTGGTGGTCAGTATAGTGCCCCTCTACATTGGTGGTCAGTGTAGTGCCCCTTTACATTGGTGGTCAGTGTAGTGCCCCTTTACATTGGTGGTCAGTGTAGTGCCCCTTTACATTGATTGTCAGTGTAGTGCCCCTTTACATTGGTGGTCAGTATAGTGCCCCTCTACATTGGTGGTCAGTGTAGTGCCCGTTTACATTGGTGGTCGGTGTAGTGCCCCTTTACATTGATGGTCAGTGTAGTGCCCCTTTACATTGATGGTCAGTGTAGTGCCCGTTTACATTGGTGGTCGGTGTAGTGCCCCTTTACATTGATGGTCAGTGTAGTGCCCCTTTACATTGATGGTCAGTGTAGTACCCCTTTACATTGGTGGTCAGTATAGTGCCCCTCTACATTGGTGGTCAGTGTAGTGCCCGTTTACATTGGTGGTCGGTGTAGTGCCCCTTTACATTGATGGTCAGTGTAGTGCCCCTTTACATTGATGGTCAGTGTAATGCCTGTTTACATTGGTGGTCAGTGCAGTGCCCCTTTCCAATGATGGTCAGTGTAGTGCTCCCTTATAATATTATAACCCTCTATTGGGTTAATGAGGCAGCAAATCAAGTTAAAGATCCAATGTGTACAAAACAGGGCCAAGATTAACAAGAAAAAGACAAGATTTGAATATAACTTCAGTTGCCTGTACTAAAAATAATAATCTTTTTTGGGATGCAGTTTCAAAAAACATGTCATCGGCTTAGTTTTTCTTTTTTAATTGTGCACGCAATTTTTGATCAATTTAAATGCCTTGATTGTAATTTTACAAAACTTAGTCCTTATGGGGTTACTTCTTTGTTCCTGCAGGAGAAAGGAGTATGTTCCCGTTCTTTAATTACACAGGCATGCAACACTGTACCCATAAGACATTTTTATCATTTTGTTTCACACAAATAGAGCATTCTTTTGGTGATGTTTAATCACAGCTGGGTTTTTATTTTTTTGCTAAATAAACTAAAAAAGACAGAAAATTGTTAAACAAAACATATTTTTCTTCATTCTGTTATACAATTTTGCAAATAAATAATCTTTCCTCATAAATTTAGGCCAAAATGTATTCTGCTACATTTCTTTGGTGATAATAAACTCAAATCGGTGTTTTGTTATTTAGTCTGTAAGAAAGTTATAGTCCATAAACTATGGTATATATCTGAAAATCGATCAATCCTGATCTCATTTATTGAGGCCTGAAAACACTAGGTCAGTACAAATATTCCCCAAATGACCATGTTTTTGGAAAGTAGACAGCATGGTGAGTTTTTTGAAGTTGTAAATTTTTGTCACAATTTTTGGAAAATTAAGACATTTTCAAAAAAATTTTGACATGCTGTCACCTGTGCAGTACAGCGTTATCATATAACTGGAGTTGCAGTGATCAGGGACACCGACTGATGATTTGAATGTAAAAAAAAAAAAAAAATAATAATAATTTTTTTTTTTTTTTTTTTTTTTACGATTTTTTTTTTTTAAACACACTGTGACCAGAGCAATACAGTGTCCCCATAGTAACATTGTACTACTCAGGGGAAGTGATCAGGATTTTTTTTTTACACATTATAAATGCTTATACTAATGAATTTCATTGGCATAAGCAACCATTTTTACAGAATGAAACAAATTCATTCAATGAATATTGCTGTGAATAGCTGTGATTGGCCACAGCTAATCACATGGTACTGATGGGCTGTGGTTGGCCTTGTATCATGTGATCACTGTGACCAGTCACAGCTAGCAACACAATTTTACACAATGGATGGCATGAAAGGAAGCCATCCATTGTTTATAACCGTCATGTGATCTGCTGTGATTGGTCACAGCGATCACATGGTTCTGGCAGTAGGCCAGTACAGTGATCTGCCAATGGCGGTGTCTGGCGGACACAGCTGGTAAAATATCCCACCCGTAGTGCGGCCACACGCAGGACACATTCTGGGAGCACATTATATGACGTCCACTGGGGAACAAGGAAAGTCCTCCCAGGACCGTCATTTTGCTATAGGCTGGACAGGAAGTGGTTAAAAGCCATGTATTAACCTGAGGTTTAGACCATAAGTCTAAGATATATATCTGCACAAGAGAGTGATCTGACCACGATAATGTTAGAATCTTGGCTGCTGTAACAAACGGGAGTAATGGGGAGAATGTAAGAATATGGTTAATACATGAAAATAAAACATATAATCTCTTTTCATGGGATTTCATTTCCTCCAAATGTCTATTAAGTCATAATGGTAAAATAATTTTGCTATTTTAAGACTTTGTTTTAAGGGGTGTTTCATGATTCCCTTATGAGGGCTTGAATTGTCAAAAATGTGATTTAGCAGAATATTGCTGTCCCCTCCCACAATGATAAGCCCCATCATATGTGACAACAGAACGTGAATCATGTTGTGAAAAAAGTCATCTGACCTACATTGGGGCATAATAAGAGATAAGTGTAATAAGAGCGAGAGAGAGCGAAAACGTTCATTTATGCCCCTAAACTGGGCTTGTAAATGTGGCTAAACAGGCGGTTTTTAATGTTGGTTACTAGCTGTCAGGTTACAACGTTCAGAAGAGGTTTTAAAACGTCCAGTGTACATGAAGCCTAAAGAGAAAGAGACTCTTTTAGAACAGCACACTGCAACACCCCCTCTTCTTCTGGGTGCCATTCACAATGAAATGTGTTGGGTATTTACCATTAAGATACTGTATTTTGGGGCTGAGGAGCAAGAGAAGTGGGTCTCCTGCAATAAGAGGATAACAATGTCTAATGCATGGTAAGTTTGGAAGCCTTTTGTCCATTTGGGGGGAGAATTAAAACCCTAGACATTATCGGTTACTGTTTCTAAACTTGAACACAAAAGTATTTGATGTGATGTCTACTATATGTCTACTATATCCCCCTGTGGCTTGTAATACCAAGAGACAAGTGTTACCTTTTTGGACTCACATAGAACTGATTTCCGCTTGGATGCCAATCACCAGTTGGTGTGTATTTGCAAGGAAAAGGAGAAAAAAAAACAAGTAAGTAGAGAGAAGACAGTGAAAGAGAAGGTAAGGGTTAGAACTCTGAATATATGTAAACAAATACATAATCCCCAGGTGGCATAACTAGACCAGATAAAATAAATCAGGTTCATGGACACAGGGTCCAAATTCTGAAGTTGTGAATGTGAAGTTGTTACCATTTCACCAATGGAAACAAGATCAAAGTGGCATGTGGAATCACTCAGACTTACTTTGTAGGAGCAATTGACCTGACCAGAGGATAGATATAAAATATATATGGAACTGTGGGTGAAAGAGAGAGGGTATTCCTCCTAAAATGGGTGATAACCTATATAACACTTCAAAATCTTTTAAATGTAGTGATTTGAGCAGAAGGAAGAGAAAAACAATTTGCTTCACGTTGTTGACCAAATGATGGCAAGGAAAGTCCATAACTAATATTCTATAAAAAGTTAGTATAGGTGGGGTAATTTTAGAGAAAGATTAATCCCTCTGAGAACCAAAGACAGACAGTTTGTATCATCTATAACGCCATAGTATACAAAAGGTTGGGAAACAAATGACCAACATGGACTCGACCCAGCGCATTAAATATATAAAGGAGAAATAAAGAATTATAAAATGCTATAGTTCAGTTCAAAAGTGGTGTATTCCTTTCTCCGTTCATTGGAGAAATACTTTTGTACTGTCTTGATAACATGAATAAACATGAAATTTTGGCAAGCTAAGTATAACAGAGTGACCTTATTAGGTGAAGATAAGCCAAAAATGGTATACAGGTGTAATGCCCTGTACACACGGTTGGACATTGATCGGACATTCCGACAACAAAATCCATGGATTTATTCCGACGGATGTTGGCTCAAACTTGTCTTGCATACACACGGTTACACAAAGTTGTCAGAAAATCCGATCGTTCTGAACGTGGTGACTTAAAACACGTACGTCGGGACTATAAACGGGGCAGTAGCCAATAGTTTTCATCTCTTAATTTATTCTGAGCATGCGTGGCACTTTGTGCGTCGGATTTGTGTACACACGATTGGAATTTCCGACAACGGATTTTGTTGTCGGAAAATTTTATAGCAAGCTCTCAAACTTTGTGTGTCGGAAATTCCGATGGAAAATGTGTGATATAGCCCACACACGGTCGGAATTTCCGACAACAAGGTCCTATCACACATTTTCCGCCAGAAAATCCGACCGTGTGTACAGGGCATTAGAGTATACCTACGTCCCTTTTCAGGTGTTTGGAGAGGTTTCCAAAAAGGTGATAGTTCTCCTTGCTCCTGACAGGTCAGAGAGCATCTTGGAGTTTTGAAGAGAAGGCCCAGTCACATTGTGATAAGGCTTCCGGAGGAAATGTTGCCTCCCGCTTTAGATTTGGCACCATCTTGGGGGACTGTTGTTATGTACCCTCTGCAGCCTTCTTTTTCACAGTACTGGCTGTTCTGTGCTGTATGTTCCCTTCATAGATCAGTCCTACTCCTGCCTGGCACACTAGATCTCCCCGGACTGCTTACTAATAGCTTAATACTGCAAGCTCCAAGTGCTCAGAGCCCAGTCAGGAAGTCAGAAAGTCTGCATGCGCACTTCATTTTCTTTCTTCTAAAGATATCTGTTGAATATTGAAAACACATTCCTATAGATTTACCACTTTTATTACTCTTCAGTTGTGCATTTAATCCATATACACAATTAGGATGCGGACACAAGCTTGTTTTATATTGGCACAATACCACTTTATGCAACACTGAGAGAAAATTGTAAATCAATCTTGTACTATACAGCATATGCCTCATAGTAATTTTTTGACTGACAGTTTCTCAGGATGATCATAATGCAAAAATCTCTCAATAAAAAAAATGTGTTTTCTTTCTTGTGGTGTTCTAGACCAATAGCTAGTATTCTTTTAGCACTGACCATCACTATTTATTAATTGCATTATTCAAAGTTTCTTGACTTGGCAAGCTGTTATCACGTCCTTTAATGCCATGCTGTTTTTACAGGGTAATATAAATGCTGAGGCAAAATCAATAGAACAGTACAAAGTCAAAGTAGTAAAATGTTGACACATGCTTGAGTCAAAGATCTTTGATAACAATGTTGGGCAGCGACAGCTTAGACAAGCCAAGAAAACCCCCACAAAACATGATACCAGGAAATAATGATGCACAACGCACAATGAAGCTAAATGGCTGGTAAATCGATAAATACACTCAATACATATAGGGGTAGTTGACAAAGAATGTCAAATAATTTGTAATTCTGCCCTTTTATTCCAGAATTTTACACAGCCTTGCCATATAGCAGAACAAGCTGCCCTAACATTTCCATTTTTACTATTTTTGTAAAAAAAATTAATGTACATTAGAAAGGAGAACATTGTCCCAGGTTGAATTAAAAAAAAAAACAAATTAAATGGTGTACAGTAATGAAAACATTGTCAAACTATCATTGGAGTGTAATGAGGTTTTCCAGGGCAGACAAAAACATAGGATTTTCCAACAAAGTGGATAAAGGGAGATGAATGGTGATTAGGGCGCTGGAAAACTTGAGGGGGGCCCCAAACTCGTAAGGTGTGTCGCATAATAGGGCTAAGGTAGTGGGGATGAAGAAGATAGAAAATCCAGGGGAGAGAATTAACCATAACTGAAAAAGAGTTTAAGACTTCCAGTAGCGGGTGTTTAGTCACGTGGAAAGCTAAAATATAGGCTTCATGGGACAAACAAACTTCTATCTTGTTTGTAGATGAACATAGTTTTCCTTGATACAGTATGTGGGGGTGTTTTGACCTCAGATGTATGGCATACCACTATTTTGCATAGCCATAAGTGTGAGGGACTGGACGGGTACTGGCAATGTGCGTAATACATATAAAAGCTATAAAGTTATTTGGACTAAATGGATGAAAAACCTCTAGCATATTTTTTCGTTTTTAAAATAATAAGGGAAAATTATACGTGCCCATGAATTTTACTCCCAGGTAGTCCAGGGGTTTTAAAGCCCATTGGGATGGGAAACCAAGCTTTAACAGACCAACCTTGTCTGGATGAAAATTTATGTTTAAAGCCACTAATTTTGAATGATTATTGCACAAAGCAGAGATAGTGGAAAAATGTCTTAAGAGTTGGAAAACAGAGGGAAGGGACATAAAATATTGAGGAATAGTCAAAAGCATGTTGTTCACATTTAAACTGGTTTTAAAGCGAAGGCCAGCGAGCTCCAGGTTCTTTAGCTAGTATAAAAAGGATAGGAGAAAGAAGCAGCCATTGTGAGTTCCTCAAAACACCCTAATCTCCTCAGAAGAAGAGCCAGCGTACATTACAAGGATGTAGAGGATTGAAAAAAAAATCGAGATTCAGGTACAAAAAACTGGACCAAACGACCAACAGTTCAGGACAGAGTGCAAGTAGTCCCGCATTACTGTATCACAATCTTTAAATATGTTCAGTGGTAGAAAAAACACCAGGGATATGCCTGTGATTCATTAGATGGATCAGGTGGGTGACTTGCTAACATTATCACTGGCCTGAGGGGAAGGAGTGAACCCAACCTGAATACTATGGATTAGGGTAGAGAGAAAGCATTTGGGACAAGTTTTCAGTTTTCACTAGTAATTTAAGTAAAGAGATAAGGCGGTAGTCGGTGATATCGGAAGGGTCTTTTTTAGGTTTAGGAAGCATTGCAATATTTATAGACATGGAGGGGGGGGGGGGTGCAAAAGATTTCCTTTTTTAAGAAAATGAACCACTTTCACCCTCTTACTGCCCAGGCCAATTTTAATATTTCAGTGCTGTCACACTTTGAATGACAATTGTGCAGTCATGCAACACTATATCCAAATGAAATTTTCATAATTTTTTTGAGACAGATAGCCCTTTTTTTTTGGTGATATTTTATCACCACTGTTTTTAATTTTTTTTCTAAACAAATAAAAAAATACCGAAAACTAGTTTCCGTTTTTGCAATTGTGCAAACAAAACAAAAAAAAATGTAATTTTTCTTCTTCACTGATGAGGCTGCATGGACCTTCTCCCAGAGCTGGCGAGCCTCGCTGTGGCCGCCGTTCGGCTATAACGAGGGCAAGAAGGTGTTAAACAAGTTAACAAGGTGAGGACCAAGTAGGTCACTTGTGCCTAACTTTTCTCTACTACACAACTACATTTTGTCTCTTAACTCAGCCTGTATTTGACTACTGAAGGAAAAGAATAGACCAATGAGCTCATGTTTGTCACTCTACTTTCTCCTCCTGTCAGCATGTTCCCTATTAGCAAATGAGCACTGCAGCACAACTGATTGGCTGCTAGTGCGGCTAATCCCTCTACTGGTCAGAGCTCTGCTGTACATGAATTGCAATCAATAAACCAGTTAGTAAACTAGAGCAGGTACCAGTATTTTATAGCTTCTGACCTAAATCGGGCTCATTGGAAGATGTGTCCATCAAAATGTCACATACAACTGTAGACTGAGGAAAATATGTAGGTAATCCCTATAGCAAATGTCAGATTTCAATATTCATGGTTTAACAAAATTAGGGTTTGAAGGTAGGACAAAGATCAATGATGGTTTTGCAATGTGAAATAACTCATAATTATTAATCAGCTTTTAGTATACAGTACAGTAGTCAGATCATTAAACAACTGAATTTCTCAATGAGTATTCAAATGTACTGTGTTTTGTGAATTTCCTACACTGTACATTAGATTTGTTAATAAGCCTGAGTAACACAAAAAAAAAAGAAGTAAAGAGCATAATTTACAAAGTTTATTTCATTGTCTTGCGTTTAAAGCCAAACTCATAACCCAGTTGCACTTCAAAGTACTACCCCACACTGCTCCTTTTTCTGCCAGTGACCAAAAAATACCAGATGTTTCAATCCGATTCAGTGTTTGGGTCTAGTAACCAGACACTAGGCCCAAACACTGCTACATAAGGTCTAAACCTCCAAAACCTGGTAATTGTGGAAATCAGACATCTCAAGTCTCCCGTGAGGTGCAGGAGCCTCTCGCATTTCGGGGGAGGCTCCCGGACACCCACAAGTGCTGCCCAATATCCCGGCTGTGGGGCTGATCATGGATGGTCCCCTGGTTCACAGCTGGGGATGATCGGTGCAGCAGGAAGGACAGCTGTGAAGACTGATTCCCCCTGTATAGCTGACAGCTGCTTCTCCTTCTTTCCCTCCCGCGGCTGTCGGCTAAAAAGCTATACAGGGAGATTGGTGACCACAGATGTCCCTCCTGCTGCACCGATCATCCCCGACTGTTCCCTGTATCCTCCTCCTCCAGCCACCCTCTGTGTCCTTCACCCCACCCCCTTCTTCTCCGGCTCCCTGTCCTCCTCCCTCGTCTCCCACAGCCGGCTTCTCACCTCTCCAGCCAGCAGTGGGGATCTGTCAGGATGGCGAGCAGAGGAAGGGACGGTCATTTTCTGAATTGGACACAGTGAGCGAGATCACTCCTGTGTCCTGTGAAACCTGTGTGTTTACTCTGCTCAGTTTATGAATGGACAGGAGCCTCTGTCTTCTGTCCATTCATCTTCAATGCTGAGAAAGGGACTGGGGAATTTCTGTCCTCAGTCCCTTTTCCTATCTCAAAGAGGAGATCTCACCAAAGTCCCCCCCCCCCCCCAAAAAAAAAAAGCAAAAAATATTTTTAAAAAATGAAATTAGAAACTAAAATGATAAAAAAATGTAATTATAAAAAAATATATAAAATAAAAACTACTGACAGCATTCCCCTGCCCTACCAACACTGTCCACTGCCCCAACCCCCTCCCCCCAAAAAGCATTGTGAATTAAAAAAAAAAAATTGTAAAAAACAATATGTAAAAATAAAAACTACTTACACCATCCACTGCCCCACTTACACCATCACCGCCACATACTCTCCACCCCTTCCCCAGAAGCACTGTGAAAAAAATATTTAAAAAAACAAAAAACTACTGACACACTGCTCCACAGACACTGTCCACTACCCCCCCCCCCACCCCCACCCCTAATCGTTGTAAAAAACAAAAAATAAAAAAGTAAATTGTAAAAAATAATTTAAAAAATACAATTGTAAAAAAAAAATAGTACAAATAAAGTACTGACACCGTCCACTGCCCTGCTGACACCATCCTGCACATACACTCACTGCTGTGCACTCCACACTCCTCACATGCACATACCCCCCACTGCCACACACTCCGCACTGTGTATTCCCTATTTAACAATATTACAATCTGCACTATGTAAGTCATCTCAGACTCTATTAAACCACACCATTTAAGCCACACCCAATATGTAGCAAGGCTTAAGCCACGCCCACCTCCTTGAAATGAGTTTTTGCATGTTGGGATGTCTGGGAAGCTCCAATGGAGATTGAGGAAATCTTATCTAACTGGGTCTTTAAAGTGTACCTATACAGTATACAAGTTTAAAAGCCTGCATGAACATTATATTGCTAAATTATATTTGTTCAAAAAGTAGTTCTTGCACCACTAAGTGTAGATAAGTAATGTTGGCTAGGCCAAGAGATGAACTCTAGAAGGAATTTGCTGCAGAGTGATCTAGGTGACAACTCGTGACTTTTTTTTATTTTATATAAATAGAATGCCTTGCACTGCTTTTTTTTAATGCTTTGACAGGCTTGCTCCCAGGCCTTGTAATTGGTGTCCTCCTCCTGGTGACCTAGCAAGATTGGATATGGGAGAAGTTGGGAGGTATTCATGCACACCTTGATGCAGCAGCTTCTTGGAGTGGATTTGCACGCTACTGACTACACAGAAACTCACTATACAAAGTAATTTGCTGCATGAAACAAATGAAACAATTGTTTGCTACATGCCCTTTTAAACTATACATATGCAGTGGCCTCATGCACACTGGACTTTGTAAAAACACCAGTAGCTTTAGTTGTAGAATGCCATGTTAAAAACATGAGTTTTGCAGCGTTTCTGCATCAGCGTTTTTTAACATTTGCGTTTTATTAGCAAAACTATACCCCCCACAAAACAGCTGAAAAAATCCCCTTCAAACCCACTAGTTCTGGCCCCAGCCAAAAAACGCTGATAAAAGCCTATGTGTGCATGAACACATAGGATAACATGCTGGGAAGTTTACTGGCTGCGTAAAAAAACGCCTGAAGCCAAAAACAGGAGCTGTAAAAATGTCCAGTGTGCATGAGGCCTAAAAAGGCAGCTCAACTGACATGATGTGAACAACTCATAGGGTTGTTTCAGACAGGCATCTGGGGGGCAGTAGAAACAAGCAGGTGAGCTGAGGCTCACAATCCGGCCAACAACTTGAATTGTAGAAATACAGCCAGACATGGCTGTGCACATGCTGTGACCACGATGCTTTGCTCCACGGCTGTGGTACCACCTGTCAAACTCGCCCATTGAGTTCAGTGAAGCTGCACCGCAGCAATCGGCTCATCCCTGAATGTGAATGTGCCATTGGGCAATAAAAAATGAAAGCAAGAAAAAAAAAACAGGCATTAAGGTGGCAGCAGTAGCACCTCCTGCCAGTTGCTGCTGTTTCTACAGCTGCTGAAATATATGAATATTGCAACAGAAAAGAGTTACGATATTGTTAGTAATTCAGCAAAAAGGTGTTATCACAGGTCCAGTAAGTGTACTATAATAGTTTATGTCCTAATTACCCTGTTCTGGTTTCAGGCCTATTTTACTATAAGCATACTCGTTAGGATGTTATCCATCAGTACAGTATGTAAGGAGGGAGTCAGTGCAGTAGCACGCGTGGGCTGGATCTGAAGTGCCCATGGCACTGATCTGTGCCCATTCATGTTTCATTCATGCTCATCCATGCATCATTCATGCTCATTCATGCCTCATTCATGCTCATCCATTCTTCATTCATGCTCATCCATGGCTCATCCATGCCTCATTCATGCTCATCCATGCCTCATCCATGCCCATCCATAGCTCATCCATGCCTCATCCGTGCCTCATCCATGCCCATCCGTACCCACCCATGCGTCATCCTTTCCCATCCATACCTCATCTATGCCTCATCCATGCTCATTCACGCCCATCCATGCCTCATTCGTGCTCATCCATACCTCATCCATTCCATATCTGTGCCACATCACTGCTCATCAGTGCCCATTCATGCCTCATCAATGCCACATTAGTGCTCATCCGTGCCCATTCGTTCCACATCAATGCTCATCCGTGCCTCATCAGTACTCATCCGTTCCACATCCATGCCTCATCCGTGCCCATCCATGCCTCATCCATGCCAAATCAGTGCTCATCCGTGCCACATCCATGCCATATCAGTGCTCATCCATGCCATATCAGTGCTTATCCGTGCCACATCAGTGCTTACCCGTGCCTCATCCATACCACATCAGTGCTCATCTGTGCCTCATCCATGCCACATCAGTACTCATCCGTGCCAACCCATGCCACATCACTACTCATCCGTGCTATATCCATGCCACATCAGAGCTCATCCATGCCACATCAGTGGTCATCCATGCCACATCGCTGCTCATCTGTGCCTCATCCATGCCACATCAGTGCTCATCCATGCCACATCAGTGCTCATCTGTGCCACACCTATGCCACATCAGTGCTCATCTGTGCCACATCCATGCCACAGCAGTCCTTATTCATGCCACATCAGTTTCATCTGTGCCACATCAGTGATTATCCATGCCACATCAGTGCTCATCCGTGCCACACCAGTGTTCATCTGTGCCACATCCAAGCCACATCAGTGCTTATCCATGCCTCATCTGTGACACATCAGTACTTAATAATGCCTCATCTGTGCCACATCAGTGCTCATCTATGCCTCATCCGTGCCACATCAGTGCTCATTCGTGCCTCATCCATGCCTCATCAGTGCTCATCTGTGCCACATCCATGCCACATCAGTGCTCATCCGTGCCTCATTCATATAACATCAGTGCTCATCCGTGCCACTACAGTGCCCATCAGTGCCCTACAGTGGCTCACAAAAGTGTAATAGGTAGTCAGGAAATTAGATGTGTAATTTATGTCCCTAGAACACCTGATGGTGCTCCCTGCATGTTGGGCCTCTGAATGTGGCTAGACTGGGAAAAAGTCTCACACATGTGGTATCACCATACCCAGGACGAGTAGTAGAATGTGTTTTGGGGTGTAATTGCAAGTATGCATATGCCATGTAAGAGAAATAACCTGTTAATGTGACAATTTTGTGAAAAAAAAAAAAGAATCTTCATTTTGCAAAGAATTGTGAGAAAAAATTACAACTTCACAAAACCTACCATGCCTCTTACTAAATACCTTGGAATGTCTACTTTCCAAAAAGGGGTCATTTAGGGCGTATTTATACTGTCCTGGCTTGTTAAGCCTCGTACACACGATCTCAAAATCAGATGACAGATTGTCCGCTTTTTTTTGCATGCTAGTTGCATATCGAACATGAAGAGTTTACTAAAGTTACGAATATTCTCGTACGTCAGAATAAAAAATCAGAAGTGATGTCGTGTGTTGTCGTCTATTTCTATTGTATTTTCGAATGACAACTGTACTGATTAAACCAAAATAGTACGATCTGGTATCATACGAGAAAAATTTCCGTGCTTGTCCGATCGGTTAATATCAGATGAACTGTCATGTTCGGCTCTCGAAAGCTCTGTACTTACGATCCGATTATCGTACGATCGCTGCTGTATTTTTAGTCTGATTTTCGGATCGTGTGTATGGGGCTTAGTGTCTCAAAAAGTGAGATTGGCCCTCAGTACATCAGGTGTGATCAATTTTCAGAGATTTGCACCATAGCTTGTAGACTCTAACTTTCACAAATGATATACACTGATTTTGGTTATTTTTACCAAAGATATGTAGCAGTATACATTTTGCCCAAAATTTATGAAGAAGAAATACGAATTTACAACATTTTATAACAGAAATGAAGAAAAATGCTTTTTTTTTCAAAATTTATAAAAACCCAGTGGTGAATAAAGCAGAGTTCCACCCAAAAGTGGAACTTCCACTTTAAGCACTCCTCGCCCCCTTACATGCCACATTTGGCATGACATTTTTTTGGGGAGGAGTGGGTGACTACTTTAGAGAGGGACTTCCTGTCCCACTTCCTCCTTCCGCCTACGGGCCCCCTAGGCGACTCGTCCTCTCCCCCTAGGAGGCCCCTGCCTTTCGGCAATCTTCTGGGACACATCACAGGTCCCAGGAGATTGCCTGTCCACTGGGAGAGCGCAGCGCGACTTGCGCATGCACAGTGCACGCCCAGCCGTGAAGCCGCAAGCTGTCACGGACGGGTGTCCACAGTTTCAATGGAGGCGCTGAGGAGAGGAGAGGGAGAGAAGCGAGGCTCAGTGCGGCCGCATCGCTGGACCGTGGAACAGGTAAGTGTCTGTTTATTAAAAGTCAGCAGCTAAACTGCTGGAACTCCGCTTTAATTACCACCAAAAGATAGCTTTATTTGTGTAATAAAAAAGGCCAAAAATTTCATATGGGTACAATATTGCATGTCTGAGTAATTGTCATTCAAATTGTGAGGGCACTGAAAGCTGAAAATTGGTCTGGTTAGGAAGGGGGTATAGGTGCCCAGTGGGCAAGCTATTAAGCTTTGAAAATGAAAGTTAGAAGCAGAGTTGTTCTGTCTCCTCCAGTCTTAGTAAATTCCCCTCAGTGTGCCTTAAAATGTTCTTTGAATAGTTGGTACAAAAAGTTCTACAGATGAGTTATTTCTGAACACTTCACTGCTGGTTTCCCTTACAAGCAATGGCAGCACCCGAGAGCCAATGGAATAATCGGCTGGGGTGCCAACATCACTGGATTCCTGAACATTTAAGTGTCCTAATATTAAAAGTCAGCAGCTGCAGTATTTGTAGCTGCTGACTTTTAATTTTTTCTGAAGGAGCCTGGACCTCCTTAAAGATAAGGACCACTTGTAGGGACACTTTCCAACAGATTCTAAGCTCCTCTTATTTTTATTGAGCAGTTTATGACCAGCCTACATTTGCACACATAGCTTAAATCATAGGATCACATTGTCACTGCAAATGAAATCAGTGAGCATTTTAGAAACCTTAGGATGTGTGAAAGAAAGGGTTTATGGAGGGATATTTAAAGAGTAACTCCACTTTTGTGGAAAAAAATATACCAAATAAAAAAATAAAAAATAATATAGCATATACAATTGCTACAGAAGCCATGTTGTAATTGCATGTTACCATTTAAAATCCTCATAATTTTTTTTATAAATTCAATGCAATATAGCAACCTGGATGCATTCAGTATACCTTCAGTACAAACAAATGGCTACTGCCCTGTATTTGCAAATGTGTGCAAACAAAAACCCTGTTTTTAATGCATATTGTTAGACAGGACAATTCAGTTGGTTGCAGGCTGGTCGGTAAATTGAGCTTGGAATTTCTCTGGTTTTGCTTTGCATGTGGCGTTCAGACCCCAGAAATACAATTTCTTGTTTGTGTGAACTAAGATACATGCCAGGTTTTAGGCATCCTCTGCAACAAAAATCTTTTTTTTGTTACTGAGATACCCTTTAGGGATGATCACTTCTAAAGGAATACAAACACTGCAACTTTTCTCAAAAGAATCCTGAAAGTGCATCAATCAGCTGCTTGTAATGCATTAATCACTACGGCCCCTTTCACACTGGGGCGGTGGGGGCGTTGGCGGTACAACAGCGCTATTTTTAGCGCTGCTGTACCGTCGTTCTTGCTGTGGTATTCGGCCGCTAGCGGTGCGGTTTTAACCCCCGCTGGCGGCCGAAAAAGGGTTAAAATCCCTCATACAGCGCGGCTATAGCCGCGGTATTGCCGCGGTATAGCCGCGCTTTCCCATTGATTTCAATGGGCAGAAGCGGTGAATGAGCGGTGAATACACCGCTCCTTCCCCGCTCCAAAAAAGCGGTTTGCAGGACTTTTTTCACCGCCCTGCCTGCGCACCGCTTCAGTGTGAAAGCCCTCGGGCTTTCACACTGAACAAACAGCGGAGGCTGTTTAGGGGTGGTTTTCAGGCGGTATTTTTAGCGCAATACCGCCTGAAAACCGCTCCAGTGTGAAAGGGGCCTACCATTCAGAATCAGTCCTGCACAAGACATGATCTAAGGCTCCATTCACACTAGCGCGTTTTTTGATGCATTTTGCATTTTGCAGAAATGCACGGGAATTTTTTAACATGGGTTCCTATGGAACATGTTCACATCAATGCCTTTTTGTTTCTCTGCATTTTTGGAAAGGGTCAGGGACTTTTTTTCATGCAAAATGCAGCGTTTTGCATGTAATAGAATTCAATGGACAAGCATCAAAAACGTAAGTGCACCGTTTTTGCAGCGTTTTTGCAGCGTTTTTGATGCGTTTTTGGCGTTTTTTGTTTTTTGTTTTTTTTTTTTTTTTTGTTTTTAATTTTTTTT
The DNA here is from genome assembly GCF_042186555.1 of Aquarana catesbeiana. Lineage (NCBI taxonomy): Eukaryota > Metazoa > Chordata > Amphibia > Anura > Ranidae > Aquarana > Aquarana catesbeiana. Next base: position 676,677,635 of record NC_133324.1, on the reverse strand, counting down.
TTAGACTGTAAAAAAAAACTGTAAAAAAAAAAACGCAAAACGCAAATCGTGGCAAAATCGCGGCAAAATCGCGGCAAAAAGGCCACAAAAACGCTGCTCAAAAACGTGGCAAGCATGAAAAAAAAACCTCCAAAAACGCCCAAAAGCAACATGCATAGATGCCTAAGGCTGGATTCACACCTATGCATTTTTAGTGCTTTTTGCATTTTGCAGATTTGCTCTACAGAACGTGTTCCATAGGAAACTATATTAAATGGACTGTAGTGCAAATCTGCAAAATGCAAAAAGCACTAAAAATGCATAGGTGTGAATCACGCCTAAGAGTTATTACTTCAGAGCAGAAGCAGGTAGGAATCTGCAAGAAAGTTTGGTAAAATCCTTGCAAAGTACACAGAACACCCAGAGGGGAATGTTTTGTTTTTTCTCAACAAAAGTGTTGTTACTCTTTAACCTCTTTAGCCCCGGAAGGTTTGGCTGCTGAATGACCAGGCCATCTTTTGCGATTCGGCACTGCGCCACTTTAACTGACAAGTGCGCAGTCGTGTAACACTGCACCCAACAAAACAAAGTTGATGTCCTTTTTTTCCCCACAAATAGAGCTTTCTTTTGGTGGCATTTGATCATCTCTGCGGTTTGCATTTTTTGCGCGATAAACAAAAAAAGAGCGACAATTCAAAAAAAAAAAAAACGCAATATTTTGTACTTTTTACTATATTAAATATCCCCATTTTTTTTTAAAAAAAGCAAATTTTTTCTCAGTTTAGGCCGATCTGTATTCCTCTACATATTTTTGGTAATAAAAATCACAATAAGCGTATATGGATTGGTTGGCGCAAAAGTTATAGTGCCTACAAAGTAGGGGATAGATTTATAGCATGTTTATGATTATTTTTTTTTTTTTTACTAGTAATGGCGGCGAACTGCAATTTTAATCAGGACTGCGTCATTGTGGCGGACACATCAGACACTTTTGACACATTTTTGGGACCATTGGCATTTATATAGCAGTCAGTGCTATAAAAATGCACGGATTACTGCAAAAATGTCACTGGCAAGGAAGGGGTTAACATTAGGGGGCGATCAAGGGGTTAATTGTGTTCCCTCTCTGTGTTCTAACTGTAGGGGGGATGGGACTGTCTAGGGGAGATGACAGATCGCTGTTCATACTTTGTATGAACAGACGATCAGTCTCTTTTCCCCTCAAAGAACCGGAAACTGTGCGTTTACACACACAGATCCCGGTTCTCGGTGTGTCACCAGCGATCCTGGGAGCCTGGCAGGGATCGTGACTACCGGCGCTCGCATCGGCTCCGGGGGCGAGCAGCGGGTGCCCCTAGTGGCCACAGGGCGAATCAACGTTACATAACGTTGTTTCGCCCAGCTGTGCCATTCTGCCGCAGTGAAACCGCGGCGGTTGGTCGGCAAGTGGTTAAAGGTCAACTCTGGGCTTCCCAATATGCACCACTGAGTGAGTCCATGATGCTCTACAACATGCAAGATTTTCTCAGTCTTCGAGACTAGACTAGACCTAAATGAAACTAGGTTACATAACCTGAAAAACTAGGGGCATTCCGTGGATGAAAGAAACTAGTGGTGGAAAGGAGGTGCATTTGTGTTTAAAAACAACAACCGGAAAGCTCTTTTGCTGAAACCCTTAACATTTATGCAGGACTTTTTTTCTTGATATTGTGGTTTATTCTTTTTTTTTTTTTGAGGGGTTGATCATAACACACATTTACATTCACATCCATGAACACCGAAAAACTGCAAAAAATGTCAAAGCTCTCAAAAGTATACTTATTATTTTGCTTTAGCAGATGTATGGAAAAAAAGGGAAAGGGTTAGAACCTATGTCAGTTTCTTATTACTGTTGGTGGCCACTGTCAAAGACCAAGCCAATGTTACAGAAAATGTGCCTTCTTTTTCAGTGACCCTCATTATTCTAATCTCTTGTCCTGGTGTCACAGGGTGGTAAAGTGAGATAAATCATCCCAATGAAGTTACAGACCACAATAAAAACCTGGTAGAAGTTATGATCTTCCCTCCTCTATTCACAACTAAAACACCTTGTGGAATATCATCAAAATTCTGAAACTCCTAATCAGCCAAGATTAGATTAAAGCCAGAGCAGTCGCCCTAACAAGGCATACATTACATTGCAGCCCTTTTGCACAAAGCATTGCATGATAAAATGTATACAAATAGTTGCTTTGCAGGGCAAACTTTTTATCAGTGTGTAAACTATTCTTCTAACTTTCATAGGCCTTGCCTTTATAAAAGTCAATCCTTTGGCTTCCACCACCTCTGTATAAAGTTCTACAGTTCAATGTTGTTTATAGTAAATCTAGTTTTGATTTGAGACTAATTCAGAAGAAGGTCAAAATTGACAACCTCATATCCTTCTTGGTAAAAGTAACTAAAAGGTCACACACAATAAAAATAATGATGGGCAGTACCTGGAAGTATTGGTGACACAATCTGTTGCCACCAAACAAGTAATTTGCAAAGAGTAATCTGCTACATTAGATGCAATTAAAAATGTCAGAAGCAAAACCCAGATCGCTATATACATACCTCCCAACATTTTGAGATGGGAATGAGGGACATCTACTATCAAACGTATGTAGACATAGGACACACCCTCTGCCACACCCCCTTAACCACTTCAGCCCCGGACCATTTGGCTGGCCAAAAAACCAGAGCACTTTTTGCGATTCGGTACTGCGCCGATTTAACTGATAATTGTGCGGCCGTGCGACGTTTCACCCAAAAAAAATTGACGTCCTTTTTTTCCCACAAATAAAGCTTTCTTTTGGTGGTATTTGATTGCCTCTGCGGTTTTTATTTTTTGCGCTTTGAAGAAAAAAAGAGCAACAATTTTGAAAAAAACGCAATATTTTTTACTTTTTGCTATAATAAATATCCCCCAAAAATATATAAAAAATTTTTTTTCCTCAGTTTAGGCCGATATGTATTCTTCTACATATTTTTTGTAAAAAAAATCGCAATAAGCGCATATTGATTGGTTTGCGCAAAAGTTATAGCGTCTACAAAATAGGGGATAGTTTTATGGCTTTTTTATTATTATTTTTTTTTTTTTTACGAGTAATGGCGGCGATCTGCGATTTTTAGCGGGACTGCGACATTATGGCAGACACGTCGGACAATTTTGACACATTTTTGGGACCATTGGCATTTTTACAACGATCAATGCTATAAAATTGCATTGATTACTGTAAAAATGTCACTGGCAGTGAAGGGGTTAACCACTAGGGGTCAGTGAAGGGGTTAAGTGTATCCTAATACATTATCTAACTGAAGGGGGAGGGGACTGTGCAGGGGACATGACAGATCATCTGTTCATACTCTGTATGAACAGACGATCTGTCTGTTCGCCCCTCAGAGAACCGGAAACTGTGTGTTTACACACACAGATTCTGGTTCTCGGTTTCCCCCGAGCAATCGCGGGAGCCCGGCGGTGATCGTGACCACCGGGCACTCGCATCGACTCCATGGGTGCGCGCGCGCCTCCGGTGGCGCACACGCACCCCCTAGTGGTCGTCTGTGGTACCGATGTACCATGACGGTGATTCACTCTGCCGAGCCATGTTGCCGCAGTACAACTGCGGTGACTGGTCGGCATGTGGTTAAAGGAGAATTAACCAAAAAAAGAAAAGGTTAATTAAATCCACAAGAGAATTTTTTTACCACTACTTTTCCTTTATATTGGCTTTAAAAATGTACAAATGCAGCAATTTGGAATTTGGATGGAAGGTTTAGCACTTGGAAACATTTTTTGAAAGATAAAAAGTGCATTTTATATACAACTATATAGATCAGACCAAAATGAGGGACAAATGAGGAGGAAAGAGGGACAGAGGGACTTTGTTCCAAATCAGGGACAGTCCCTCCAAATCAGGGACAGTTGGGAGCTTTGTATATACAATAACCCTTCATTCTATCATTCAATCATTCTATTAACTGGGAGAGGACCCATGAACTTGAAACAGCCTGGGTCCCAAAGTAAAATGAATCCACTGTACACAGCCCATTTGTTGGATATAATTTGATTAGTCCCTGCTGGGGACTATTGTTGTGAAGTGACCATTCTAACTTGTTTGTATGCTATTCCTAAGATTTATGGTATGCTGGCAATATACTTTGAATGATGGTGTTACCGGTTTCCTGCTGGTAGCTGCTACAGCACCCACCTACTTGCTGCCATTTCTAGGAACGTGTAAAATTGGAAAATTATATATCACCTGCTCAGGAGATTCACTCTTACTATTGGTCCTGGAGATCACTGTCATTGGGAGTGAAAGTGATTTTTAAAGTTTTACTAAACCCACAACAGTAAAATCAGTCTGTATATGCAGTAAAGCATTCTTGTTATACTCACTGTGGAACCTAAGGGGTTGATCCTTTGCATTGTGTAAAAAGACTGCTCGATCCTGTCTGCTCTGATCCTCCCCTTCTTCCACAGTCCTCAATCCATCTGCTGATAGAACAGAGGCTAGGGGACAAACTGCACATGCTCAGTTTGGTGTATATTGCTAGAGAGTTTTTTTCTTGAGAGAATGCATGCGATCAGCAGAGGGCCAATCAGCACTGTCCAGATAGTGGGTCAAGGGTCCTGCAGCCTCACAGGACAATCATGGGGGAATGAAAAATTCCTCCTACAAGCTTTAACCAGACACTGATAGAAGTCACAAGACTGCTATATACTGCTGAAGATAAAAGGTATTTAGCAGTTTATATTTACTAAAATAATTGCATTTCCATGTTCTGTGTACTGTGGTAGACCAGATATAGTGAATGCAGGGTCCTGGGTTTAGTAAGGGTTTACGCACTTCCCACCCTGCCTATAGCAAAATGACGACTGGGCAGTGGTTTAATTGTTCTGACAGGACTTCATATGACGTTCTTCAGAACAAGTGGAGATTGGTGGTGCGGCATGTCACTCTGATACACTGGGGGTTATTTACTAAAGGCAAATCCACTTTGCACTACAAGTGCACTTTAAAGTGCACTGAAAGTGCACTTGGAAGTGCAGTCACTGTAGATCTGAGGGGGACATGCAAGGAAAATAAAAAACAGCATTTTAGCTTGCACATGATTGAATGATAAAATCAGCAGAGCTTCCCCACATTTCAAATCTACCCCTCAGATTTACAGCGACTGCACTTGAAAGTGCACTTTCAGTTGTAGTGCAAAGTGGATTTGCCTTTCGTAAATCAGTGCCCATAAAGGCTGCCCATCAGTGCCACATATCAGTGCTGCCTATCAGTGCCCATCAGTGCTGCATATCAGTGTCGCCTATCAGTGCCCATCAGTGCTGCATATTAGTGCCTCCTCATCAGTGCCACATCATCAGTGTCGCCTCATCAGTGCCCATCAATGCAGCCTCATCAGCGCACATCAGTGAGGGAGAAAAATTACTTATTTACAAAATTTTCAGTCTTTTTTTCATTTGGATACAGCGTTGCATGACCGCACAATTGCCATTAAAAATACGCCAGCGCTGAAAGCTGAAAATTGGCCTGGGCAGGAAGGAGGTGTAGGTGGCCAGTATTGAAGTGGTTAATATCAAGTTTTCAGACAAAAAAGGAGGAGGAGGCGGAAATCTACTCATAACCTTCAGCACTGTTGTTGTTTTTAGTTCATTCTCTATATGATTTTACAAATAACCTTTCCCTTGATGAGGGCCTACGTGGAATCTTGTTGAGCAACTTCAGCAAGCTACAATGTTTGTTGTATGGACATACAGTGATGTGTAAAAATAAGTTTACACTAAAGACAGCTAAATATAAATATCTTTAGAAAAATCTGTGTTACTTCAGCACTCTTGTTTGTGGCAAGATTTGTGACATATATATATATGTTATCTTAGGCAAAGTTCCCAGCTTACTACAGAAATGTAATGAAATGCAAATTTTTTTTTATACATAGTACTTTGTGCTTTCTTTTATTCATTGTGCATCAACTCGATGGACACTGCTGTACACACGGTCGGATTTTCCGACGGAAAATGTTCTATGGGAGCTTGTTGTCGGAAATTCCGACCGTGTGTAGGCTCCATCAGACATTTTCCATTGGAATTTCCGTCACACAAAATTTGAGAGCTGGTTCTCAAATTTTCCGACAACAAAATCCGTTGTCGGAAATTCTGATCGTGTGTACACAATTCCGACGCACAAAGTTCCACGCATGCTCGGAATCAAGCAAAAGAGCCGCACTGGCTATTGAACTTCATTTTTCTCGGCTCGTTTTACGCGTTGTACGTCACCGCGTTCTTGACGTTCGGAATTTCCAACAAGATTTGTGTGACCGTGTGTATGCAAGACAAGTTTGAGCCAACATCCGTCGGAAAAAAAACATGAATTTTGTTGTCGGAAAATCCTATCGTGTGTACAGGGCATAATTGTGCATGAATACCGTACATTTTTCATACATTAATAAATAAATAATATCAAGTTATACTGATATCATTGAATGACAGGAGACAGTTTCCATCCATATGTGCAAAAAGATGAAGTTTTAAAGTAAACCTACAGTGCCTTGCAAAAGTATTCACCCCCCTTGGCATTTTTCGTGTTTTGTTGCCTCACAACCTGGAATTAACATGGATTGTTTGAGGATTTGCATCATTTAATTTACAGAACATGACCACAACTTTGAAGATGATTTTTTTTATTGTGAAGCAAAAAACAAATAGGACAAAATAACAGAGAAAGTCAATGTGCATAACTATTCACCCCCCTAAAGTCAATACTTTGTAGAGCCACCTATTGCGGCTATCACAGCTCCAAGTCGCTTTGGATAAGTCTCTATGAGCTTGCCACATCTTACCACTGGGATTTTTGCCCATTCCTCCTTGCAAAACTGCTCCAGCTCCTTCAAGTTGGATGGTTTGTGATTGTGAACAGCAATTTTTACGTCTGACCACAGATTATTTATTGGATTGAGGTCTGGGCTTTGATTAGGCCATTCCAACACATTTACATGTTTCCCTTAAACCACTCAAGTGTTGCTTTAGCAGTGTGTCCTAGCCTCAAATCACGCACAGAGTGGTATAGGTTTTGCTCAAGAATATCTCTGTATTTAGCACCATCCATGTTTCCCTCAACTCTGACCAGTTTCCCAGTCCCGACCGCTGAAAAACATCCCCACCGCATTATGCTGCCACCACCATGTTTCACTGTGGGGATTGTGTTCTTTGGGTGATGTGATGTGTTGGGTTTGTGCCAGACAAAGCGTTTTCTTTGATGGCCAAAAAGTTCAATTTCAGTCTCGTCAGACCAGAGCACCTTCCTCCATACATTTTGGGAGTCCCCCAAATGCCTTTTCGCAAACTCAAAACGTGACATTTTGTTTTTTGCTGAAAGTAATGGCTTTCTTCTGGCCATTCTGCCATAAAGCCCAACTCTATGGAGCGTACGGCTTATTGTTGTCCTATGTACAGATACTCCAGTCTCTGCTGTAGAACTCTGCAGCTCCTCCAGGGTTACCTTAGGTCTCTGTGCTGCCTCTCTGATTAATGCCCTCCTTGCCCGGTCCGTGAGTTTTGGTGTGCGGCCGTCTCTTGGCAGGTTTGCTGTTGTGCGATGTTCTTTCCATTTGGTTATATTTGATGGCGCTCCTAGGGATCATCAAAGATTTGGATATTTTTTTATAACCTAACCCTGACTTATACTTCTCAACAACATTGTCCCTTACTTGTTTGGAGAGTTCCTTGGTGTTCATGGCAGTGTTTGGTTAGTGGTGCCTCTTGCTTAGGCATACCTCCCAACATTTTTAGATGGGAATGAGGGACACCTACTAGCAAACATATGTAGGCATAGCAGTCAATCTGATATTCTAATCGCACGCGTTCCCGGAAAAAATGGCACAAACATTAATGGGTGCTGTAGCGATTACCAGTTGGGTTCTGGAAGCATCAGACAAAAGTACATCTTCGCCAGCACACCATGGATCAACAAGTAAAGTCGTCCAAAAAAGGTTCTTTTAATAGAAATAAGTTACATCACAAGAGAGGTCCAACGTTTCGGGTCCTGCGCGGCCCCGAAACATTGCACCTCTCTTGTGATGTAACTTTTTTCTATTAAAAGAACCTTTTTTGGACGACTTTACTTGTTGATCCATGGTGTGCTGGCGAAGATGTACTTTTATATGTAGGCATAGGACACGCCCCTGCCACACCCCCTGAAAGGAGATTTAACTAAAAAAAAAGGGTTAATAAATCCACAAGAGCTTTTTTTTTTTTTTACCACTACTATTCCTTTATATTGGCTTTAAAAGTTTACAAATGCAGCAATTTAGAATTTGGATGAAAGGTTTAGCACTAGGAAACACTTTTTGAAAGATAAAAAGTGCATTTTATATACAACTATATAGAACAGACCAAAATGAGGGACAAATGAGGGGGGAAGAGGGACAGAGGGACTTTGCTCCAAATCAGGGACAGTCCCTCGAAATCAGGGATAGTTGGGAGCTATGGCTTAGGTGTTGCAGCCTCTGGAGCCTTTCAAAAAGGTGTGTATGTGTAATGACAGATCATGTGACACTTAGATTGCACACAGGTGGACATCATTTCACTAATATGTGACTTCTGAAGGTAATTGGTTGCACCAGAGCTTTTTATGGGCTTCATAACAAAGGGGGTGAATACATACGCACATGCCAATTATACATTTTTTTTTCTGAAAAATAGTTTTATGTATATATTTTTCTAATTTTACTTCACCAACTTAGACTATTGTGTTCTGATCCATCACATATAATTCTGATAAAAAAACATTGAACTAAAGGCTGTAATGTAACAAAATAGGTAAAAATCCAAGGGGGGTGAATACTTTTGCAAGGCACTGTATCATAAAATATTAAAAAAAAAATACATAGCACTAGAGTACACAGTCCACCTACCCTGATCCACCATGAGCAGCAGACCACATCACTGCAGTATTTATCTAAAATTCCTTTAGCTTTAGTAGCCAGGAACAAATACTGACTGAAAATCCTGAAAGAGACATGGGGAAGTTAGGACCGTGTCTGGCCTGGGGAGAATGCACTTGATATACAGGCCTGATGTACAAACATAGAAGGAAGTTCACAGTAAAAGTTGTTCATATTATCCAAATTAGGGTTTTCTATTCAAATGAAGCAATACATGATAGTGGCTACTGTGGTTAACTGCTTTACTTGTACTTTAGTTTTTGTGCACAGGAGCAAGGAGATGCCTGTAGGCACGTAGGTTAATGCTTGGGAAGGGTATGGTTAATTATGTTCCCAGGTTTTATTTTTGGCGGGTCTTGCTGGGTCCAAACCACTGATTCTGTGTGATATAAAAGGAACAGGGGGGCCTGTGGCTCAGAGCTAGAGAGATGTGCTGCTCGTCGCCACTGCTAGAGTCTGGACAGTGAGAGCAGATCAGCACTGCTGGTAGCTTCAGCCTGTACAGAGGTACGGAAGAGTTAAGTGACGTACACATATGGACCCAGCGCTAGGTACACGGCGGTGCTCCATACCGTTATTGGGATTGAGGTAGTGGTGATATGCTGGACAGGTGGAGAGGGCAAGGGATTTAAAAGAAAACAGCTATAGATTACAGAGAGGGCAAGGGCTCTGGGTGCCCTCTCCTAATTGCACAAGTGACAGTGTGGATGTACAGTAACAACGAGAGAGTTTTTTATCAGTCGGCAGTTGCAGTAAAGGTACCATGTGTATAAGGCAAGTGACCCTATCTAAAGTGCAGAGCGTAGCCCAAAAGAACCCACCCCGGGATAGGCCTCTCATGTGACTTTTGCTTGGCACCCAACAAGGAAGGGAACATAGAGGATGTGACAACCACCCTATCACCCTACCCCAGTGGCGGCCCGTGCATTGAGGGTGCACGGGTGCCGTCCCCCCTTTACCTGCCGCCGCCTCCCTATCTATGCGCCTGGCCCCTTTCAGGACGCCGGACACATGGATTCCTATGGCGGGGGTGAGAAGGGGTGGTTTTTTTTTAAGCATGTGATTAGAGCCAGAGGCTCTAACCTGCTTCAAACAAGGTTGGGCTCGGGGTGCAGTAAGTGCACCCTGATCCCACCCAATTGTGTGACCATAGCGAATTAATTTTTGCTATCTTCACACTACAGTGCCTCCCAGCCAATCAGGAGGCAGGTCACAGCCAGGAGCATTTCTAAATGCTGCTATTACTTATCCTGAGGACCGGCGTTTCCCTGAGTGATATTTTCCCATGGTCTCTGGTGATTTTCTCCCTCTAATATTAATTCAGAGCTATTCATTTCTCAGCTGGCTCTGGCTTAACCCTGTGTGACTCAGCATTGCAATGACTGCATATGTGAACGGTCATACAATGAGAACCTTATATGCACACTGCTAAGCCTACTTGAACCTCGCTACAGCTTTTAACAAATCTGAAAGATGCATGGTCTGTTGTGATGGCAATACTTCTGTTTAAGTCCTCACACACAATGACCTGTACCATGAGAACTTCATATTATGTTCCAGTAGACAACTAGAAATATGTACCGGTGCTTGTTTCTAGTTGTCATGTACTCCATTGTCAAAGTCATATTGTTATAGTCATGTTAACTGACACATACTACTGTTTGGTTTAAGAATCAATGTTTCAAAGATCTCTGGTCACAAAAATAAATTCTTACCAGTGTTTTCCGCAGTGGCGGATCGTGCATTGTGGGCGCACGGGCGCCGCCCCCCCATCAGTTCCACCACACTCCCTATTCATGTGCCTGGCCCCTTTCAGCATGTCGGACACATGAAATACTATGGGGGGGTTGGAGGGGGGGGGGTTGAAGCACCTGATCATATGATGGGCACAAGTGGCTGCATTTGATTGGCACAAATGGCTGCATATGATGGGCACAAGTGGCTGCATATGATGGGCACAAGTGGCTGCATATGATGGCCACAAGTGGCTACGTTTGATGGCCACAAGTGGCTGCATTTGATGAGCACAGTGGCTGCATTTGATGGGCACAGTGGCTGCATTTGATGGGCACAATGGCTGCATTTGTTTGGCACAGTGAGGCTGCAATTGATGGGGGGGGGGGGGGGGTGTTCAGTATTTTTCAGTTTGTTTGCGCCCCGTTCTTGTTATCAGCCAGCATGCCAGGCCCAATACAATAGCTTTCAGTATTGATAGCTCAGCATGGGTAGTTTTCAGCTCAAAGCTCCTGAAACAGTGTGCAGGGTCTGATCCCATGGTTCCTCTGACTCTAAGATCCAAGTCACACTACTGCACTGTGGTAATGCACATGGTACTGCACGAGGTAACGCATTCTATATGTGTTGGTGCACTGCAGTGCCATTTAAAACGGTCATTGACATCCCAAAGCTTTGCCAACACACCTGCGTTGCAGTGTCCCACTACTCACTGTAATTCACGTCACTGCTTGTCGTGCACTGAGCTAGCAAAATGCTGCATGCCCTATTTTTGTGTTAGGCAGATTATTTAGATGGGCTACCCTAATGCCAAGCATGTTAACTCCCATGAATTAAACTCACCACAATAGACTGTCCTGGTGTGAATAGGCCTTAATCCTCCCTGTAAACCTAACGCTATCACTAACCCCAACATAAACTGTGTCCTTTGTTTTCATATTCCTACACCGGGATCCACTTTACCAAAAGATACATTGTGGGAATGAGTGAGTAATTTTCTGCAACACTTTCCCACTTTTTCTGGGGAAAAACCCCCTTACATTGGTGGCCAGTGGGAAGAATGTCACCCTTACATTGGTGGCCAGTGGGAAGAATGCTCCTTACATTGATGGTCAGTGGGAAGAATGTCACCCTTACATTGGTGATCAGTGGGAAGAATACTCCTTACATTGATGGTCAGTGGGAAGCATGCTCCTTACATTGGTGGTCAGAAGGAAAAATGCTCCTTTACACTCATGGGCATCCACAGCAGGGGGCAAGGGGGGTCAAGTGCCCCCCCCCCCCCCGGAATCGGCAACGTGACAGTGCGGGCAGTGCCGGCTAAAGTATACATGATGGCAGATGAACATGCACATCAGTACACAGTCACAGATCACTACCCAAGTCAAGCCTAAAGTGTCCTTGCAGAGCTGCAGCGGGGTGCCGAGTGCTGGAACGCTCCCTGCGCTCCTACACTCAGCTGAGAAGACATCAGTTACACTTCTCTGTCAGGAGGAGTGAACTCCGCCGCACAGATCATTTCTAGTCACCGCCTCTGACATGATGTCATTCAGAGGCCGGGACAGGAAGAGAGAGAGGCACCGCGAGGGAGCGTGCATGTTGCTGGAATTAGGTAAGTGAGCAATGGCAGACAGAGGGGAATATATGTTGCTTAACAGTGTAATGTTGCAGTGACGCTTTTCCAGTGCACTGGACTGGTTAATGTCTTGGGAGCTGTGGTGGCTTTTGTGATTGGGGGTTAATTAAGCCATTAGCCAGTAATATGCAGCATGAAGGGGTTAATGTACTGACACTGGCCACAAAAGCACAAGGTGTTTATGAACACTGCCATTGATCTCTAATGCATTAGTGGCCAGAAGCAGTTAATTAACCCCTCAAGCTGAATTAGTGTCTAATGTCAGTGTTAATTAGCTCCTTCATGCTGCATAGTTTTAAATTAGCATATCGCCACTGACCATCTATGCTGGGGCTAATATTGCAGCTACTGCACCAACGCTGGGGATTATTATTGCAGAAACTGACACCAATATTGGGGATTATTATTGCAGAAACTGACACCAATATTGGGGATTATTATTGCAGAAACTGACACCAATATTGGGGATTATTATTGCAGAAACTGACACCAATATTGGGGATTATTATTGCAGAAACTGACACCAATATTGGGGATTATTATTGCAGAAACTGACACCAATATTGGGGATTATTATTGCAGAAACTGACACCAATATTGAGGATTATTATTGCAGAAACTGGCACCAATACTGGGGATTATTATTGCAGAAACTGACGCCAATATTGGGGATTATTATTGCAGAAACTGACGCCAATATTGGGGATTATTATTGCAGAAACTGGCACCAATACTGGGGATTATTATTGCAGAAACTGGCACCAATACTGGGGATTATTATTGCAGAAACTGACGCCAATATTGGGGATTATTATTGCAGAAACTGACACCAATATTGGGGATTATTATTGCAGAAACTGGCACCAATACTGGGGATTATTATTGCAGAAACTGGCACCAATACTGGGGATTATTATTGCAGAAACTGACGCCAATATTGGGGATTATTATTGCAGAAACTGACACCAATATTGCGGATTATTATTGCAGAAACTGGCACCAATATTGGGGATTATTATTGCAGAAACTGGCACCAATATTGGGGATTATTATTGCAGAAACTGGCACCAATATTGGGGATTATTATTGCAGAAACTGGCACCAATATTGGGGATTATTATTGCAGAAACTGGCACCAATATTGGGGATTATTATTGCAGAAACTGACACCAATATTGGGGATTATTATTGTAGAAACTGACACCAATATTGGGGATTATTATTGCAGAAACTGACACCAATATTGGGGATTATTATTGTAGAAACTGACACCAATATTGGGGATTATTATTGTAGAAACTGACACCAATATTGGGGATTATTATTGTAGAAACTGGCACCAATATTGGGGATTATTATTGCAGAAACTGGCACCAATATTGGGGATTATTATTGCAGAAACTGACACCAATATTGGGGATTATTATTGTAGAAACTGACACCAATATTGGGGATTATTATTGTAGAAACTGACACCAATATTGGGGATTATTATTGTAGAAACTGGCACCAATATTGGGGATTATTATTGCAGAAACTGGCACCAATATTGGGGATTATTATTGCAGAAACTGGCACCAATATTGGGGATTATTATTGCAGAAACTGACACCAATATTGGGGATTATTATTGTAGAAACTGACACCAATATTGGGGATTATTATTGCAGAAACAAAATGTGCCAAATGTGGCAGTGGAAGGGGGAGGGTTATCACACTTTAAATGATATTGACTAAGCCCCTCATCTTCATGACATTATTGAAAAGGGGCGGAGCATTGGTGACCTTAAAATGATGCCCCCCCATGAAAAAAGTTTTGCGGACGCCCATGCTTACACTGGTGGTCCGTGGGAACAATGCTGCTTATATTGGAAGTTAGTGGGAAGAATGCTCCTAACATTGGTGGTCCGTGGGAAGGATTCCACTTAAATTGGTGATCAGTGGGAAGAATTCTTCTTACATTGGTGGTCGGTGGGAGGAATGGCTACCTTACCATGATGTCAGGGAGAATAATGTTTCCCTTACATTGGTGGCCAATTGGAAGAATGCCACTTAAATTGTTGGTCAGTGGGAAGATTGCCTTTCTTACATTGGTGGTCAGTGGGAGGAATGTTTCTTACATTGGTGGTCATTGGGAATAATACCTTCTTTTCAGTGATGGTCAGATTGCCAACCTTTACAGACAGCTAAAAAGATCATTAGTATCATGCCAATGGTCCCATAACTATGCAGGCACTATCAGGTGGGAGGTCAATCAGTCACTACATAAGGAACCCCTATAAACCTCTGGAGGGACCTTAGGGTTCCATAGAGCCCCGGTTGAAAATGGCTTTTATACAGTACCCCACATATGCTGTCATTTTTTTTTCTTTAAGCATAAAACACTAACCATCTGCCAGTATAAACTGCTTTATTTTCCCCTCAAATTTATCAGATGATTATCACATTCAAATAACAGCCTGGCAAAATATCTTAGTATCTTAGTAAGATATACAATTCAAAATACATCTACGGGGATTTCCTCTGTATGTCATTCTGGTAACGTTCTCATGAAGAACATCGCAGTAACATACAGTCATTTTCTCACGAATCAATATTTTTTCAGAGAAGCACTATTTTATCCCCATCTAATTTTCTGCTCTTCTCAGGAGACACCTCCTAAAACCCCACGGTATTAAACCGAAAGACAAAAAATGTATATTGCAGCTTACCAATTCTTAGATGTTTTTCTTTGTCTTTCACCTGGTAAAAGTAAAGGTGATCCTGCCAGCATGTCTGTATTTTTTATCTTCCTTTAACAGACCAAGCTGCCCAGCAAAAAGTGTCAGTTAGGGGGTTGAGCCAAACCATTTACACACTGACAGGGGTGCTTACAGTGAACAGCTGTTATTCATTTATGTAGAACCTTTATCCCAAAAGTAAAATAAACTGTTGCTATAACAGCTTAAAAAGTGTTAGCTGCAGTTTGGCATTAATTTGTCTACCTAATCTGCTAGTGCCAATAAAGCTCTCCAGGTTGATGATGCAGCTGTCCAAATGTGTTTCTGTTGCTTTTTCATCCAGAGTGGAGAAAAGCTTACCATACATTATACAA
The DNA here is from genome assembly GCF_042186555.1 of Aquarana catesbeiana. Lineage (NCBI taxonomy): Eukaryota > Metazoa > Chordata > Amphibia > Anura > Ranidae > Aquarana > Aquarana catesbeiana. Next base: position 676,662,219 of record NC_133324.1, on the reverse strand, counting down.
TTTTCTTATTCAATTTCTTTTAGATTTACCTTCAATTATGTAAGGCAAGGACCTGCCTGACCACATACAAATTGAAAGTGTTTAGGTGTGACCTCATATTATATGGTTTTGTTAACTCTAAAGGAAAATTGTACAAAAAAAATTGTATAATGTATGGCCAGCAAAAGAGAGGCAGTGTGTTGCTGGCCGGTCACCAGGTGAATATAAAAGAAAGAAAGTCTAAAGCTGCAAACATTATACAATTTTCGTGTCCAATTTCCTTTAGATTTACCTTCAACTATGTAGTGCAAGGGCCTGCTTGACTGCATACAAATTGAAAGTGTTTAGGTTTGACCTCATATTATATGGTCTTGTTAAATGTAAAAGAAAATTGTTCAAAAAAACTGTATAATGTATGGCCTGCATAAGACAGGAAGTGACATTTTTGTTTTTTGGGCTTTTTACTGCTTTAACGTCAATTAGAATGCAATGTTAGAATAATGTTGGTGAAGTATTACATACAAAGGCATAAAAAAACAACCCCATGATGTGCATACTGATTCAACTAAATGCAAAACAGTTTTTGTACTTGTGCGTAAAAATGAGCAACTATCACATGGTAATATAAACGTCACATGGATTGCGCTTTTGCCGACTTACCCTTTTGTTATCTCTGTGTTTCTTTATTTTACCACTGATCAGTCACACTATTTACTGTTCTGTTTGTTCTATTTTTATGCTGCTAAAAGCTTTGTTGAACGTTGTACTTTTTTTATGATGTTCTGGAGAGAGGGTTTTGAAATGATTGCCTTCACTCTATATAGTCCACCTACTTCTTATGACAACACTGTAAACAGGGCACAGCAAAATGTTTCTATATAAATACGTAATAGACGCTCAGCATTTTCTGACTTATCCTGGCAAACCTATATATTTCTCCTTATTAAATCAACAAGTGGAATACCCATGCGCGGTGTGCGTTATTCCCTAGTAGCCAATCAGAATGAATCCTGGAGCGCTGTGATTCCAGGGAAAGCCAAGTTGCTGTGGGATACTGCACTTTGCACACCGGCGATTATCTTTATATGGCTCCGTTACACATTTACTTGTATACTTGTGTGTGCCAATGGCTATAGGCGTGACCTGGGGAAAATTGCTCCCATTTTATTACACAATGGGGGTTATTTACTAAAGGAAAATCCACTTTGCACTTCAAGTGCACTTGGAAGTGCAGTCGCTGTAGATCTGAGGGGGACATGCAAGGAAAATAAAAAACAGCATTTTAGCTTGCACATGATTGGATGATAAAATCAGCAGAGCCTCCCCTCATTTCAGATCTACCCCTTAGATTTAGAGCGACTGCACTTCTAAGTGCACTTGCAGTGTAAAGTGGATTTGCCTTTCATAAATAACCCCCAATATTCGAACTCCTAGAATCTTGTATAAGCAGATCAGGTGACTTTGTTTGACAGGTCGTACAGTAATCACGAATAAAGGCTCGTTAACAGCCGTCATGTCAGCATTCTACTATATTATTTCACAATGTCATAGAAGTAGAAATTTTGCAAAGCATAGTATAAGCAAAACTGATTTTCTTACCTGATCTTTTGTGATGACGGTACCTTAACTGGGATAACGAATTCTCCAAATGTCAAGCAGGTGACTTATTTGAGGCAGGAATGTCTCGGGGTCATAGAGCGTCCTTTTTGATGTAAGCTTGTCCGCTGATAAATGTATAAGGTGGCAGGTACAGCCTATTCTACAGGAGTGTAGGATTATGTAGCTTCCAGCCAGAAGGCGAGGATGGTCCCTTCTAGACACGGTGACACAGCTGGATGTCCTCTCTGTAGACTTTTTTTTTTTTGTTGTCACCCTACTCTGCCCCCTATGTAATAGTGTCTGCGGCAGCCCAGGCACTGTGTGTGATAATAGTATTGGATGTCTACCCAACCCTCTGACTTTTTCTTTTTCCCTCTCCCTGCTGTTACGTTGGTGTGCCCTTTATAAGTTCAGTCTATTTCCCAGCTGTAAGCCCGCCTCTCCCCAGTTCTCTTCTCTCTGCATATCTACCCTGAGACTGACACCATCAGGATGGAGAACACTGTTGACATTCAGCAATCAACCTGCTACATAGGCAAGTGCTGCTTATGAGACAGGAATACAGTTCAATGTGCAAACATGGCTTGGGTTAGGATGCCTTTTTTATTGTGGGAGAACAGATCAGTTTAAGATGCAGCTTTTCTAAATACACAAATCCAACCACATTTCAGGGGGATCTGCGCAGGAAAAGAGTACCTGACCATGCAGCAGTTCACAAATTCTCAAAGATCCCAACAGTCAATACTTTACATCGTTACAACATGTTTACATGGGTTTGCGGTGAATTTATTTTATTATTTATTTGAATTTATTTTTTCTACTAAGTCGCGTTTATATGTGTTTGCGGGCATTTGCGGTGCGTTTACATGTATTTATGTGGATTTCATGTCACCCCTTTCCCTTTTTTCCTCCAGACTGCACATAACCTAAAGTGATTGTAAGGCCCCCTTTTACACTGGAGGCGTTTTTCAAGCGCTTTAGCGCTAAGAATAGCGCCCGTAAAGCGCCTAAAAAAAAAACCCAACACTTTACCATACCTCCCAACCTTTTGAGATGGGAACGAGGGACACCTATTAGCAAAAGTATGTAGGCATAGGACACACCCCTGGTCACGCCCCCTTATATGAGAATTATACAAAAAAAAATGATTGGTTAACCACTTCCCGACCGGCACACGCCGATGTACGTCAGCAGAATGGCACGGCTGGGCAAATGGGCATACCTGTAAGTCCCATTTGAATTCCCCGCTGTGCCATTGCATGCACGCTGCTGGCGGTGCGTGCGCCGGGCGGGAGCTCTGTGAGACGGGTCCCGCAGACTCGATCGCCGCGGGGACACCCGCGATCGCCTCACAGAGAGGACGGACGGGGGTATGCTGATGTATACAAGCATCTCCCCGTTCTGCCTAGTGACAGGCTCACTGATCTCTGCTCCCTGTCATCGGAGCAGAGATCAGTGACGTGTCACAGCTAGCCCACCCCCCTACAGTTAGAAATCACTCCCTAGTACTGACTTAACCCCTCCTCGCCTCCTAGTGGTTAATCCCTTCACTGCCAGTGTCATTTACACAGCACTGATTGCTGTATAAATGACAATGGTCCCAAAAATGTGTCAAAAATGTCCGATGTGTCCGCCATAATGTTTGTAAACGCTATAACCTTTGCGCAAACCAATCAATAATCGCTTTTTGTGATTTTTTTTAACCAAAAATATGTAGAAGAATACGTATCGGCCTAAACTGAGGGAAAAAAATGTTTTTTTAATTATTTTTTGGGGTTATTTATTGTAGCAAAAATGAAAAAATAATGCGTTTTTTTCAAAATTGTCGCCATTTTTTTGCCGTAGAGGTGATCAAATACCACCAAAAAAAGCTCTATTTGTGGGAAAAAAGGACGTCAATTTTGTTTGGGAGCCACGTCACACGACCGCGCAATTGTCAGTTAAAGCGACGCAGTGCCAAATCGCAAAAAGTGCTCTGGTCAGGAAGGGGGTAAATTCTTCCAGGGCTGAAGCGGTTAAACCCACAAGTGCTTTTTTTTTACCACTACTATTCCTTTATACTAGCTTTTAAAATTTACAAATGAACTGGGAAACACTTTGTGAAAGATAAATAATGCATTTTATACACAATTATATAGATCAGCTGCAATCCCAGTGTGAAAGCCTGAGCCCGCTGCAGCGGCGTTTTAACACTAGCAGCGCTCTAAAAATAGCGGCATAGCTCCCAACTGTCCTTGATTTGGAGGGACTGTCCCTGATTTGGAACAAAGTCCCTCTGTCCCTCTTTCCTCCTCATTTGTCCCTCATTTTGGTCTGATCTATTATAATTGTATATAAATTGCATTATTTATCTTTCACAAAGTGTTCCCCAGTGGTAAACTTTTCATATCATTTCTAAATTGTTGCATTTGTAAATTTTAAAAGCTAGTATATAGGAATAGTAGTGGTAAAAAAAAGCACTTGTGGGTTTAACCGCTTGCCGACCGCCGCACGAACATTTACGTCGGCAGAATGGCACGGACAGGCAAATGGGTGTACAGGTACGTCCCTTTAAATGTGCCGCCGTGTGGTTGCGTGTGACCCTGCCACGAGCTCCATGAGTGTGATCGCGGGTCCCGCGGATGCGATCGTCTCAAAGAGAGGAAGAACGGGGAAATGCTGATGTAAACAAGCATTTCCCCGTTCTGCCTAGTGACACTGACACTGATCACCGCTCCCTGTGATCGGGGGCGGTGATCAGTGTCGTGTCACACGTAGCCCACCCCCCCCACAGTTAGAATCACTCCTTAGGACACACTTAACCCCTGAAGTGCCCCCTAGTGGTTAACCCCTTCACTGCCAGTCACATTTACACAGTAATCAGTGCACTTTTAATTGCACTGATCGCTGTATAAATGTGAATGGTCCCAAAATAGCGCCAAAAGTGTCCGATGTGTCCGCCATGTCACAGTCACGATAAAAATCGCAGATCGCCGCCATTATTAATAAAAAATAAATAAATATTAATAAAAATGCCATAAAACTATCCCCTATATTGTAGACGCTATAACTTTTGCGCAAACCAATCAATAAACGCTTATTGCAATTTACCAAAAATAGTAGATACTCTAAAGCAATATATTAAGCCATATAACATAAGTCATATACAAAGCCATAAGTAGACCATATAACACATAACATAACATAACATATATCAAATACCCAGCTATACCCTAATTACAGCATGCCACACCAGGTTACAAGTTATGGCAAGCTATAGCAGGTCACAGCAAGTTGTATATGCATTACACGTTTTACATATACAAAAATCCAAAAATCCAAAATCCAATTTATCCCCCCCCCCCAAAAAAAAAAACCATACACCCCCCCACAAAAAAACCCTACACCCTCCACAAAAAAAAAAAAAAATCCTTTCTCTTTCCCTTTTTTTGTATTTATGGTCTTATCTCCTCCCCTGGATATACAGTGGGGATAGAAAGTATTCAGACCCCCTTAAATTTTTCACTCTTTGTTATATTGCAGCCATTTGCTAAAATCATTTAAGTTCTTTTTTTTCCTCATTAATGTACACACAGCATGCCATATTGACAGAAAAACACAGAATTGTTGACATTTTTGCAGATTTATTAAAAAAGAAAAGCTGAAATATCACATGGTCCTAAGTATTCAGACCCTTTGCTGTGACACTCATATATTTAACTCAGGTGCTGTCAATTTCTTCTGATCATCCTTGAGATTGTTCTACACCTTCATTTGAGTCCAGCTGTGTTTGATTATACTGATTGGACTTGATTAGGAAAGTCACACACCTGTCTATATAAGACCTTACAGCTCACAGTGCATGTCAGAGCAAATGAGAATAATGAGGTAAAGGAACTGCCTGAAGAGCTCAGAGACAGAATTGTGGCAGGGCACAGATCTGGCCAAGGTTACAAAAAAATTCTGCTGCACTTAAGGTTCCTAAGAGCACAGTGGCCTCCATAATCCTTAAATGGAAGAAGTTTGGAATGACCAGAACCCTTCCTAGAGCTGGCCGTCTGGACAAACTGAGCTATCCGGGAAGAAGAGCCTTGGTGAGAGAGGTAAAGAACCCAAAGATAACTGTGGCTGAGCTCCAGAGATGCAGTCGGGAGATGGGAGAAAGTTGTAGAAAGTCAACCGTCACTGCAGCCCTCCACCAGTCGGGGCTTTATGGCAGAGTGGCCTGACGGAAGCCTCTCCTCAGTGCAAGAGACATGAAAGCCCGCATGGAGTTTGCTAAAAAACACCTGAAGGACTCCAAGATGGTGAGAAATAAGATTCTCTGGTCTGATGAGACCAAGATAGAACTTTTTGGCCTTAATTCTAAGTGGTATGTGTGGAGAAAACTAGGCACTGCTCATCACCTGTCCAATACAGTCCCAACAGTGAAGCATGGTGGTGGCAGCATCATGCTGTGGGGGTGTTTTTCAGCTGCAGGGACAGGATGACTGGTTGCAATCGAGGGAAAGATGAATGCGGCCAAGTACAGGGATATCCTGGATGAAAACCTTCTCCAGAGTGCTCAGGACCTTAGACTGGGCCAAAGGTTTACCTTCCAACAAGACAATGACCCTAAGCACACAGATAAAATAAGGAAGGAGTGGCTTTTCCAGGTGTGAAAAACTTGTTGCATCTTTCCCAAAAAGACCCATGGCTGTATTAGATCAAAAGGGTGCTTCTACTAAATACTGAGCAAAGGGTCTGAATACTTAGGACAATGTGATATTTCAGTTTTTCTTTGTTAATAAATCTGCAAAAATGTCAACAATTCTGTGTTTTTCTGTCAATATGGGGTGCTGTGTGTACATTAATGAGGGAAAAAAAAATGAACTTAAATTATTTTAGCAAATGGCTGCAATATAACAATTCCGTCCCTACTGTATGTTTGGATAAATGCTTGGCATCCCCTTCTGCTTCGGTGTACTATGTGTACTATGTATCATTTAGGTGGGGATGGATACTGGTATAGATTGTGGATGAGGAAAAATTACTCCTGCGCTTGTGAGGGTCTGATTTGTTTTTTTTTTCTCTCTCTGACCATTCATGTCTGTTATCTCTAAACACCATGCCATATCCAATTGGGATAGATATTGTTCCTTTACCAATTCTCTGTACACATTTGTGTGTCCAGTCTATCACATTCATTCATCAATCCATTTATATTCACTTATTGTGCGATTGTGCTTTTGTTTTATGCATATTCACTCATCATGCGTTTTCTGTTTCGTTTATTTGATTTTTTGTTGCATTCTCTCGCCATGTGCTCCATACTGCATTTTCAGCTGATATTCTGTCTCTCTATATGTATGTACGACTTGTACACATGTATAAATGTTCTTCTTTATACTGTTTGTGTATACGTGTGTGCCTGTGCATTTGCACACAGGTGCACACGCGTCTGTAATCTGTACACATGTGTGCATATATATGTATAAATATATATATATTTCTTTTCTGACCTCTGTTCCACCTAGAACGCTTGAAGGTGGACTGGTATGGAACACAGAAAATCGCATCTTCCATTTCAGGCCGCTTTTTCCAACTAGCCATCAAGATGATGTACATACTTTTGGCCTACTGGCATATAGAGACTGCACCCTGGTTCTAAAATAGGCTCTGATGAAGAGGTCATCCTCGAAACGCGTTAGCCAACTCTAAATACTTGCCTCAACATGGGCTCATGATATTCCTAACCCATTTTTAATTTTTCATGTTTTTTATATTTTGTCACCTGTTTGCATGATACGTAGTATTGGTATTATTCAACTGCTTTTATTTGCTCTTTATTTCCTCCGAAATAAATTTGATATGTTTTGATGTAAGCTTGATCACGCGCCCTTCATCCACCACTCTCCACTTGGATACTGGTATATTGGTATATATTGGTTTATAGGCATAGTACTAATAATAGTCTATATTTGTATAAACTGAAAGATGGCGACTGAAATATTAGTATTATCATGGAATATTTGAGGAATCAAGGATCGTATTAAGAAACAGGCTATGCTTAGTACTCTCAACATTCACCATAGTATGCCTGCAGGAAACACATTTAACTCAGGACATGGTTACCTTGTTACAGAATAAAATGTACCCTACTCAGTATCATGCTGTATACTCTACGTATGCTAGAGGTACAAGTGTATTCATTTCATCTAAATTACAAATTTTCTGCAGGCACACAATGGTGGATCCACAGGGTAGAGTTATTTTATTAGTCTGTAAAATATTTTCTACACAAATTATATTGGGGCCCGTATATATCCCCCCTCCCTATAATTGTGAGGTAATTCCTTAGATAGGTTTACTTATGATAGATAACCCAGGGCTACCGTTGTTGATTGTGGGGGATTTTAATAGCATTTGTAACCCTGGTAGAGACAGACACCCAGCGGGTCCTGAAGGGGATACCCCGTTTTATAGGTATTGTAGAGAAATAAGTTTACAGGACATATCGTGTCTTAAAAACCTGTCATCTTATGCCTACTCATGTTGTTCTAGTACTTACCAGACCCTATCTAGGATAGATTTGACGTTAGGTACGGAATCAATTCTTCAGGTATCAGATATACAATATTTAAGTGGACATATTTGTGGGAGGTGCTGGGTAGATTTGGCCTGGGAAATAGATTTATACGCTGGGTTAAATTATTATACTCAGCTCCAAAGGCCCGAATACAAATAATGTGACAGAATTCTTTACACTATCAAGGGGCACGAGGCAGGGGTGTCCCCTGTCCCCTTTGTTATTTGCATTAGCTGTAGAACTGTTAGCAGAAGCAATCCGGCAGTCTGAGGATATCTGTGGATTTACTAGAGGGGCACAAATTGAAAAAATATCACTTTATGCGGATGATGCTCTGTTGTTTTTGGGAGATACGGATAAATCCTTGATCTCTGTAATGATCTGTATAAAAAATGTTGGCTCATTTTCAAGATTTATCATTAACTGGGACAAATCAGTTTTATTTCCTATAGATGATCCCAATTTAAGTATATCAAGTGAGGTTCAGCAAATAAAAGTTGTGACATCCTTTAAATATCTAGGAATATGGATATCCCTAAGGGGGAAGGACTACCTACAAATTTGAACCCTATTTTGAACAAATTTAAACAAAAGAGTTTGGCCTGGTCTAAGTTGCCTTTATCAGTGGTGGGTCGAGCAAACCTTATAAAGATGATTTGGGCTCCCCAATTGTTGTATGTGTTACACAACTCACCCATATGTATTCCTTTAAAATGGTTTAAGAAAATAGACTTTTGGTTCCGAAAGTTATTGTGGAAAGGAAAAAGCCCTAGGATCAAACTGTCTATCCTTCAGCGTACTAAGGAAGGGGGGGGGGTCTAGCGGTCTAGCCCAGAATGTATTTCATCGCCTCTCAATTGCAGAACTTTGCTGGATGTGGACAATAGATTGGAGAGCCCCCATACAAGCTGTGCTTCTGAGTCACTGCTCGTATTATAATCTTATAGCCCAGTTAGAATCGGGATCATTTGCGAGTATTCAGTCTAGACCAACATTGGTCCTTATGAATAAAATATGGCAAGAAATGAGACGTATAATGGAATATGTAGGGGTGTCAGAATTTTCACCAATTTGGGGGAACAGGCATTACAAAGAGTTATGTAAACTGGAAGGGTTTGAGCACAGGCGTCCTAAAGGAATACAATATATCTCGCAGCTTTATGTTCAAAATGTTATGCGTTCATTTCAGGAGCTACAGGAGTCGTACCAACTACATCATAATAACTTCGATAAATATTTACAACTGCATCATGCAGCTAATTCGCAGTTTAAGGATGTTGGGATGAATACAAGATCTATGCCATTGATGTCTTTATTGGCGGGGGCTGAGGAGAAAAAGAAAGGTCTAATTACATTAGCTTATAATCAACTTAGGATGAAATATCAAGATGTTAAGAATACTCCACGTAGAAAGGGGTGGGAGACAGACCTGGGGGATATAACAGAGGATTAATGGCAAAATATTTTGAAGAGGGCCCCATTGGTATCCATATCACATACACAATGTCTCAATTGTCGATTATATATAGGACATATAGGATGCCGGAAAAACGATATAAGTGGAGGAGGGGAGGAGGAAAACTGAGGCCTCGGCTGATTTGATCCATATGTTGTGGAACTGCCCCAAGCTGGTTAGATATTGGCGAGAGGGGGTGTCCACAATTAATGAGGCTTACAATACTAATATAGAAATGGAACCAAAGACTTGTACTGGGCTATGTTAATGAAGAGCTATATCCATGGGACAAGTTAATACCAATTGGCAGATTACTATTCATAGCTTGTAAGATAATTGCTAGAAAATGGATATTTTCTAATAGACCAGTATTCGAGGAATGGCGTTCTGAGGTAAATGCAACAATATTAATTGAACAACAAGTGTATAAGAACAGGGGTAGAATAGATATACTAACCAAGTTATGGGGACCCTGGGTAACAGCTCCAGGATTGGCCTTTTTCTCTTTGGCCCCCCCCTAGAATATCATAGTAATGATCTAAGTTATAATTCATGGGCAGAAACCGGATGGACAGGATGCCTTATAGTTTAGGGGAGGACCGATAGTGATGGTGGGGAGGGGCGGAAGAGAGGGGAGTGAGTGGGGGGGTTCCTTTTTTTATTATTATTTATTTATTTAGTCTCCCTTTTTGTGTGTTGTCTGTTTTAGGTTGGATTTGTTCATTTGTTTCTTTGTTAGGAATGTTAACTTGGTATCCTGGAGATTATCTGTAATTAGAGAGAGGTATTGTAAAGTAGTAACATGTATAATCTGCAGATAATGCAATTTGTCTTGTTGATCAGCTGTAATGTTTGAAAGTTTTAAATGAATAATTGAAAATAAATAATGAAGATTAAAAAAAAAAAAAACAAGATAAAAAAACATCTGACTTTAAAATCACTTTAAGTACAGTCTGGAGGAAAGAAGGGGAGAGATGCTTGAAACCCTTTAAATACATCAAGGGGGTGAATAAGGTTCAGGAAAGCAGTTTTTTCAATATGAAACCAAAATCAAGAACATGGGGACATGACCTCAAACTCACTGGAGGAAAGTTAAAAATTATTCTTAGAAAGTTTTATTTTACTGAAAGGGTAGTTGATGCTTGGAATAAACTTCCAGCAGAGGTAGCGAGACAGTCAACAGTAAATAGCTTCAAACCTGCTTGGGACAAACATAGATCTGTACAGTTAAAGTTAACGTTAATGCCCCGTACACACGGTCGGACTTTGTTCGGACATTCCGACAACAAAATCCTAGGATTTTTTCCGACGGATGTTGGCTCAAACTTGTTTTGCTTACACACGGTCGCACAAAGTTGTCGGAATTTCCGATCGACAACCACGCGGTCACGTACACCACGTACGACGAGACTAGAAAAGGCCGGTTCAGAACCAAGCGCGGCACCCTTTGGGCTCCTTTTGCTAATCTCGTGTTAGTAAAAGTTTGGTGAGAGACGATTCGCGCTTTTTCAGACTCGTAGCTTTCAGATCGTTTTCTGCTGTTCAGTTTGTGCTTGTGGGTTTGTATCTGCTCTTCAGTGCGTGCAGTCAGTTTGTATCAGAGTTTTCTGTGTGATCTTGCCTGCTCGTTGCTGTTTTTCAGGTCGCTCTTCACAGGCCTTGCTGTTCTTCAGTGCGTTCTGTTACTTCGTTCTGAGCAGCCGACCGTTTTCTAGCCATATTTCGTATGCGTACTCCTCGTACAGTTCGTGCTGTGTGGGGGCTTGGTGTTGGGGTCCTGACCTTGACACAAGTCCAGTCCATGAACAGGGTGGGGAGGAGTTCATGGACCAAGAATTGGTTGCTTCAGCGTCACCAGTTCTCTCATATGCTTTTGCTCCGTGAGATCCGTGAGAATAATCCTGATGATTTCAGGAACTTTCTCAGGATGACGGACCCCGTGTTTCACCGTTTGTTGGCTTTGCTGACCCCTTATATTAGCAGGCAGGATACCTGCATGAGGCAAGCCATCACTCCGGAGCAGAGGTTGGTCGCTACCTTGCGGTATTTGGCCACAGGGAGAAGCCTGCAGGACCTCAAGTTCTCGACAGGCATCTCCCCCCAGGCTCTTCTTTGTGGACATTTACTGCTTGTGTTTGTTTGAGCTGACCCTGACAGAAATGTGTGGAGTGCAGAAAATGTCGTGATTGTGTAACCTTATACAAAGCACTGTTGGCTGTTATTTACTAAATGCAAAGACACATTTCACTACAAGTGCACTTGCAACTGCACTGAAACTGCACTTGTAGTGCAAAGTGGATTTCCCCTTAGGAAATAACCCCCATTTTCTCATAAAACAACAATTACATCACCCCAAAAGTGTTGTAGCGTGAGACAATAATCCACACATTCTTGATGAACAATCTTTTTAATACCTGCACAATCACATGTGCATTTACCAAAGGTTTTTCTGACAAACCAACATGTTTATGTATACCAATTTTTGTGGTGTCATTATTCAAAATCAAAATGTGCATTTTATAGAAAACAGGCCTGTGTAAAACCAACAAGAAAGACACAAATCTTGATCTTACAAAGTTCACATTTGGTAGAACTGGAAGGCAATATCAGACATGAGTATTTAGGAACTGTGTTTGATATAGCGTTCAGATGGGAGGAAATCACCCCTGGAAAAGCCAAATTTGGAAGATGCACACAAATTTCCCAATGTCAACATGTGCTAGCTGCCATCACGGGGGATCAAGGGATGTGTTTTGGGGGAGAAAGCCCTTCCTCACCGCTACTTTATTATTGAGGAAGGGGTTGCACCCCCAAAACGCGTCCATTGATCTCCCGTGATGGCAGATAGCACATGTTGACACACTGTGTGCATCTTCCAAATTTGGCTTTGGGAAAAATCACAAAAACATTTTGCACATTGTAGCACACAAAACATCAATGATGTTTTTATATTTTGGAATAACATCATTGATGTTTTGCTTGATGTTTTCCAATTGTAAATTACACCCCATGATCTCCCCGATCAGGATGTGGGCACTTTCGGATGTGAAAGGATCTGGATCCACAACCTCACGATCACCTAAAAAGAGAGGAACCCCAAAATAAATTAGGTTTCAAAAAAATGCCGCAATCCATCTCTTATCGGAGCCTGTGGTTGCAGACACTCACCTGTTGTGGTAACTACTTCCACCACGTCTTCATCCTCCTGCTCATCTTGTGTTGGGGGGATTTCCCCTTCATCCAGAGGGGGGGGGCTCTGGTCTCCTCGGATGAGGGGTGTCTTCCGAGTCTTTTCTCCCCTATGTAAAACAAAAATGGTATAATTAGCACACAGATATTTGATGGCAGAACTATAAAGATGAAACATTGCTTGGAAGTGGGGTACAATTATCTATTTTAGCAGAGTTCCAAGATGTAGCTTTTTTAGTGTCCTTTGTCAAGCTGTAATACTTTACCTGTTTGGTAAAAGCTTCACAGATGGAGACCCCCCTATAGTATACACTGGAGCACCTGTGTGGCCCCCTAATAAAAATGGTGTTCTTGTGTCCCACACTAGTGCTCCAGTGTCCAGATGTGAAAACAGCTGCTCAGTGTCCTCTCCTTACACAGAATCTAGTTTGCATTTCATTCTAGTAACAAAGCCATCTACACAACCCAATTCTTTGAAGACAAGTATAGTGCGTCAAAATGGTGGCCAAATGCATATGGCCTAAACAATGGTATTTTATCGTCCGAAATAACAATGTGTGATCCGAACGAATAATGTGCCCATGAACATGAAAGTTGCCATTTTAAACTGTACAACAGTTCCTAAAAGCACATGGAGCAGCACGAACGTAATAAACATAAAGAATAGGAACACAGCACAACTACTTACTTTTTTGCAGCACTCTCCGGATCTTTCTGTACTGCTCATGTTCTCGTAATTTCAGGTCCGACCACCGCTTCCTGAGCTGATCTTTCGATCGTCGTACCCCGAATTTCCGGTGCAGACTCCTGACCACTTTTGCCATGATCTTGGCCTTTCGGACATTGGGGTTGGGGTAAGGCCCATACTTTCCATCATAGTCGGCCTTCTTCAGGATGTCCACCATCTCCAACATCTCCCCAAAGGACATATTTAAGTCCTTTAATCTCCTTCTGGATCGGGACGTTTCAGGCTCTGGCCTTTCCTCCTCCTCGTTGCTACAATTAGCATGATCCTGCTGTCTATCCGCCATGTGCTCTTCCCCCACTGCGCCGAACGAAAAGGGGCGGGGAATAGACTAGAAAGAACGTCAGGGGCAGGCGGAGTTATACGCATGCGCAGTGTGTATAAATCGTAACGCGCGTGTCTTACGTACGATCTGTGAGCGGAGGAAGGAGCATCGGAGACGCCGATCGTGCTAACGAAGGTAGGATCTAAACTTGGGCCTATACTGCTTCGAAATGGAAGCCTATATTGTAACAAGATTAGGGGAGTTTGGCCTGACATTAGGCTTTGTCTTGTGTTGTGTCTTACAGAGAAAATGGATGGGTTCAACGACCACAATTTCCTGCCCCTGTTCATAGACAAGTACAGGGAGCTGCCCTGTCTGTGGCAAGTGAGACACCCCCACTATAATCACAAACAGAAGAGGCAGGCAGCGCTGGAGAAACTGCTGGAGTTGGTGAAGCCGGTGGTCCCCACAGGAACCATCCCTTATTTGAAACCTAAAATTGGTGGCCTGAGGAGCACTTATCTTAGGGAGCGCAAGAAGGTCACAGATTCCCAGAGGTCCGGAGCTGCAGCAGATGACATTTATGTCCCCAGGCTGTGGTACTACGAGAGACTGCGATTTCTGTCAGACCACACTGAAGTCAGGGAATCCCTCTCCACTCTTCCTTCCACGCTTCCTTCCATCCCAGCTGAGGCTTCCGATGTCCAACCTGGGCCTTCCAGCCAGGAAGAAGTGGAGGAGCCCAGCTGGAGTCAGGTATAGCATTCTTCTACAGATTTCTGGTCAATAAATAAATGATGTTTATTAGATGTTATTATTGATCACTAATTGCTGATTAAAAAAAGTGCTTTACATATCAATAGACAGTAGTGGGCACCCAAAATTGGGAAAAGAATGAAAACTGCTGGGCTCAGAAGGATAGTCTGTTATATTTGTTAACATTCAATTTGCAGCAGTCAGGAGGTGAAAATTGTGTGTGATTGATGAAAACAATACTAAAACTATGTCCCTTTTTCATACACAGGAAGACCTCAACCAGGAGGAGGTTGTGGAATGTGGCAGTCAGGAGGAGGCGGGGATTAGTGGCAGCCAGGAGGAGGCGGGGCTAAGTGTCAGCCAAGAGAAGCCAGGGACAAGTCGCAGCCTGACTGAGTCTCAGGTCCCTCCCCTCCGCCTGCCATATAAACGAGCCAGGAAGGGCACTCTGAGTCCCGTGCAGGATTCAGCGTACAGGCTGATCCAGGAGGCTTCGGTGTCCCTCCGAGCCTTCCCCAGTCCTGAAGAGGCCTTTGCCTGCATGGCTGCCACAAAATTGCAGGGCATGCAGGAGGGTCAACGCAAGATCTCTGAGGACCTGATTTATAAAGTCCTTCGTAAGGGGGAGAGTGGGGAACTGACACACAAGACGGATGTCATTGAGATCGACGATCCTCCTCCTCCTCCTCCTCCTGCTGCCACAACTCCACCACCACAGCCAAAGGCTGGAAGGAAGCGTGGAAAGAAGACCTGAGAGTGATTGCCCTGGGTTCAGTCTGGTCTGACAGAAGCTGCAGTCTCTCGTATGACCACAGCCTGGGGACACAGATGTCATCTGCTGCTTTCCGGATCTCTGGGACTTCTGGACCAGACTGCCCTCCCTTATGATATGGACTCCTCAGGCCACCAATTTTGCTTTTAAATAGTTGATGCGTGCCCCGGGGGTCCAAGGCTTCGCCCACTTCTGCAGTTTCTCCAGCGTTGCCTCCCTCTTTGTTTAGTTGTGAGCCCTTAATAAAATTTTTTTGGGTAAATTCTACTCTCCTGTGTGTGTTTTCATCCAAAAAGGACAGTTTGTTGGTGACGATTCAGGTACATTTCTAAAGTACAATGTGAAATTAACAAGGGACAACAACACCAATCTCCTACAGATTAAATAGAACAACATATCAATGGTGTTGTGGGAACTTGTCACAAAAAACACACAAACATTTTCGGGAATACAAATCAAAATCACCAAAAAAAATAAAATAAAAAAGAGAAACACAAAAAAAGAATCTACATTAAAGTCCAAAAAAAAAAAAAAATGTTGTTGTCAGATGTGAGAAATCAAAATATATTGAGGGAATCCCGATAAATAGTAACGAAATAAGTTTGTGAGAAGTGTGTGTGAATATGAGCAGCAAAACTACTTAATTCTTGTCACATTATAAAGAAGAAGAGAGTGCGCTGTATTAAACCATTTTGAACATTGCAGCGTGACGAAACTGCTGTATCCATTCCGAACGCTACGTTTACCAGAACGAGCTGTCCCGTGTCGGAATTTCTTCTGAGCATGCGTGGCACTTTGTGCGTCGGAACAGGCCACACACGGTCGGAATTGACGCGATCGGATTTTGTTGTCGGAAAATTTTATCTCCTGCTGTCCAACTTTGTGTGTCGGAAAATCCGATGGAAAATGTCCGATGGCGCCCACACACGGTCGGAATTTCCGACAACACGCTCCGATCGGACATTGTCCATCGGAAAATCCGACCGTGTGTACGGGGCATAACAGTTAACAAAAAAAAAACAAAAGAAAAAAAAATGCAAAAACAAAAAATGGGCAGACTCGATAGACTACTACTAATTTTTCTGCTATCACTTTTCTAGGTTTATATTTTGAGCGCATTTACATGCATTCATGTGGATTTGCGGGGCATTTACATGCATTTGCAGGGCATTCCAGTGAGAAAAATGCAGCATGTTGTAATTTTTTTAGGCCTCATTCACACAGGCATATGCGTATTTTCTGCATAGATTGCAACCTCTTGTGTGTTTACACGCATTTGCAGGGCATTCTGCTACTTTTTTTGTTATTTTTGTATTTACTTTAATCACTGTTTCCACCAAGTTGCATTTATATGTGTTTGTGTGCATTGCTGGTACGTTTACATGTATTCATGTGGATTTGCAGCGCATTTACATGCATTTACATGGATTTGCGGTGTGTTTGCATGCATTTGCAGGGCATTCCAGTGAGGAAAATGCAGCACGCTGTACTTCTTTTAGGCCTCATTCACACAGGCATATGCAAATTGCTGCACGGAACACAGGTTCTTGTGTGTTTACATGCATTTGCAATGCATTCTGGTACGTTTTTGGTTATTTTTACATTTATTTTTATTTTTATTTGAATTTATTTTTTCTACTAAGTTGCATTTATATGCATTTGCGTGCATTGGCTATGCATTTACATGTATTCTTCTGGGTTTGCACCGCATTTACTTGCATTCACATGGATTTGTGGTGTGTTTACATGCTTTTGCAGGGTATTCCAAGGAAAATGCAGCATGCTGTACTTTTTTAGGCCTCATTCACACAGGCATATGCATATTTTCTGCACAAATTGCAGGCTCTTGTGTTTACATGCATTTGTAATGCATTCTGGTAAGTTTGTTTGTTATTCATTTTTTTTTTAATTTTTTGTTTTGTTTTACTAAGTTGCATTTATATGTGTTTGTGTGCATTGTTGGTGCATTTACATGTATTCATTTGAATTTGCAGGGCATTTTCGTGCATTCACGTAGATTTCGGGTGCATTTACATGCATTTGCAGGGCATTCCGGTAAGGAAAATGCAGCATGCCGTACTTTTTTTAGGCCTCATTTACACAGGCATATGCGTATTTTCTGCACCGATCGCAGGCTCTTGTGTGTTTACAGGCATTTGCAGAGCATTATAGTAAGTTTTTTTTTATTTATTTGTATTTTTTTTTTTTTTTTTTTACTAGATTGCTTTTTTATGTGTTTGCGTGCATTGGTGATGCATTTACACGTATTTGTGTACATTTGCAGATTCACATGCATTTGTGGTGTGTTTACATCTATTTCAGTGCAGAAAATGCAGCACGCTGTACTTATTCTAATCCTCATTCACATGTACATATGTGTATTTTCTACATGGAACACAGGTTCTTGCTGGTAGAGCTAGCAGAAGTTCCTACGTAAAATACTGATCTAAAGTACTTGTGTTTAGATGCATTTGGACGCGTTTAGATACGTACTATGTTTAGATGTGTCCAGTTCTATTTTCATTGAATTTAATGGCTACACATTTGTGCCCCTTTCACACTTGTGCGACTTTTCCTGCAACTGTGGACATCAGAGTCGCATGACAAGTCGTACCCCATGATTCCCAATGATAACCATTCATATCTGTGCAACTTCAAGTCGCACCAACTTCAAAGTACTCCCTGTACTACTTTGGTCCGACTTTGATGCGAGTTGAGGTTCATAGACCTCAAGTTTACACAGGCATTCCCTAAAATCTTGCCAAAATTGCACGACTTTCAAATCGCAGCAGTGTGAAAGGGGCCATATATGCCTGCATGCTTAGGTATTTTTTAATGCGTGTTTAGGCACATTTATGTGCGCACACATGTAAAATTTGCAGAACTGTGCGGTCCTGGACGCAGAGGTGTCCTCCTTTTTTCTGCTCAGCTAAACACATCATATATTTTCACATGCAGACACAGCTGTGGGTATGGACTCATTGATTACTATAGTGCTGCATTTAGATGCATACAAAACTATCTGCTGTATGTGTCTGTATAATAAGTGTCTAAATGCAGCGTTTTTTTTGTTTTTTTTGTGCCCATGTGAATAAGCTCTTAAACGCACATGAACGATTTTTCATGTATATGTGTTTCTACTGCATTCAAAATGTGCTTAAAACACACCCATCTGCATCTGGTGTATACAAGCCCTAACCACACACAATACAATCTGATTGTACAATCTTCTTTGAATCTGCCAATAAGTATGTAGTGAAAGGGCCTGCCAGATTGGATTTAAATGAATTGGATGGATTAGGTAGGTTTTCGTGTCACATAGTTTTGGTAGATATAAAACTGATTATACAGAGATTGTAGAGTGTATGGTGAGCTCAATGGTGTTCATAGATGCTTTGATTTTATTACTCGATCGATAATTGCAATTCAATCAAAACTATTGAATCTGCAAACAATCGAATAGCTACAACCTCCGTTCTGATTGATTGATGGTGGCCATACATGCTTCGAAAAAATTATCACTTTCCTTTCCAACCAATCTCTTCCGATTGAAATAACCAATATACAGTTCACAACCCATTCGATCGATATACCACGCACAGGCAAGTATGTAACTATTTAACGGGAACCCTATTGTTATATATATATATGTAACTATTTAACGGGAACCCTATTGTTCTGGGACAACATCATATGACGTCTTCCCAGGAATACACCTCGTGCAGCCGCTCTGAGCCGCGCTATGGCGTGATCTGTCACCCACTGCGTCCACCAGACACAGTGGATGACAGATCACTATACCGGCCCACTGCCAGTGTCATGTGATCGCTGTGACCAATCACAGCAGACCACATGACAGTTATAAACAATGGATGACATTCTTTCATGCCATCATTGTATACAATTGTGTTGCTACCATGTGATTAGCTGTGACCAATCACAGCTAATCACAACAATAGACAGTGTCTATACACTGTCATTCAGTAAAAAAAATATTTGCTTATAGCAATGAAAAATTCATTGCTACAAGCAAACATAGTATGTAAAAAAGAAAATCATGATCAACTCCCTGAAGTGGTACAGTGTTACTCACAGTATGATAAAAAAAATGTAAAAAAAATAAAAAATAAAACAAATTTAAAAAAAAATATTAAAAATGATTATAATTTTTTTTTACATACTGTCACCAGTCAATTTCCCTGGTCACCGCAGCAGCAGTTATATGATGACGCTGTATGGTGACAGTTTGTAAAAAAATTGAAGATGAAAAAAACAATTTTTTTTTCTTAATTTTCCAAAAAACTTCAAAAAATGCGCCATGCCTCTTACTAATTACCTTAGACTGTCTACTTTCCAAAAAGGGTAATTTGGGGGGTATTTATGCTGTCCTAGCGTTTTCGTGTCTCAAGAAGAAATTACTCTCCTACAGACTAAATTGTATACACTGATTTGAGTTATTTTCACCAAAGATTATGAGATTTCACAGTGAAAACAGAGATGCGATCGATAATTTACAATCGTGAATTAAGAAAATATTATAAACATTTATCAAAATCCACTTCCTTGTGTGTGTGTGTGTGTGTGTGTGTGTGTGTGTGTGTGTGTGTGTGTGCCATATTGATTGAATGAATTGTTGACTATGGGTCCATTATTCCTATCAAAAAAGTTTGATCAGAAAAGAAAACAATCATTTATCAAACTGTGTATGACCCCCATGAGGGTACATACACACAGTGGTAATTTAATGGTGGCAGTTCTTTTTTTTGTATCCTATTGATGTGCGATCAGATTGACCTTATGTCTGTTCCTTTGGATCAAACTCAATCAAGGTGAGTCTATCAGCCAGAATGGAAAATTGTCGATCCCGTTGACTCAAATAGCAGCACTTAGATCCTTTGGTCATGGATTCAAGCGTATAATGAAATTGATAAGATTATGAGATTGCATGAGGCTAACAGAGATTCAATCTTAATTTATGATTATATCTTACAACTGTTGATCAAAAAATCCACTACCCCATGTGTGGCATAATGAGCGAATGAGCTGTTGACAGTTGTTGACTGCGTATGAGAGGCAGAAGCAGCACCAGAAGCTAATCAGTTCATGTACAGAGAAGGGATATGCTGATAGTAGGAGAAAGTAGAGTGACGGAGAAAGATGAGCTCATCACTGTCCTGCTTTAGCTTCACAGTCCAGTCACAGGTTGGGGGGTGGGTACATGACAACTTTGGTTTAAGTGACAACCTCAAAGACTAACGCTATATTGTGGAGCAAAATAAGTACTGCAGGTGACGGTTCAGGATTGAAGGTTAGTATTGCACCAAACGTCTTTTTTTTATTTTATCTGTTAATGGGCTATTCATTTTTCTTATCATTTCAGCCTAAAACTACCCTGTCCACCAGGTGACAATGCTGCTCTTTTTTCACTGGAGAAGTATAAAATCAATGTATCTTCATATCCTTGTGTGCTACTCGTGTTAGTGCAGGCAAATGCATGTTATGACTCATGGCTAGTTTTAGTCTGAAATTGGGGCAGGGTTGACTGCAGGTCAGGCTGGATGACTCACAGAGGCAGGTCTTTGGTACCTCACCCTGGATCTGGAAGTTTGGAGAAACTTCTAGAAGTTGTGGGCTAAGGCCAGGAGGCACTTACCTGCATACTTGAGGGAACTTGGCCACTCCCTAGACAGGGTGGCCAGGTCAGCTCTTAAATATGGAGGAGACATGTCATGAGGACAGTTGGGTAGAAGATGGATTGCTGAGGAGTCTGTCAGTGGTCTAGGAGGGACCCCAGGGTCTGGGGGGGGGTCACTGCCTCCAGGCTGAGCTTGGGCTAGCTTGGGAAGATCCTGACAACATTATGGTTTGAAAGGAATCTTGCCTGAGGAGCAGCAGGGAGCAAAGAGGACAGGGTGAGTTCATCAGTAGACCCAGGGATTCAGAAGGGGAGAGATTGCCACATGTAGCAAGCCTTTCAGGAGGACAGAGCTGTGCATAACCCTACATATCCCTTTGCCCTGGGAGATCTTTGGAGCAGCTAGGTGGGCTGGTAAACACGCAGCCAGGAGGGCTGGTAGTTCCTGCAGGCAGTAGAGCTGGGAGCAGTTTCTACGGAGGAGTTGGAGATATTTCTGAATGCAGCTTACAACGCATTGGGCTATTTTCTAAAAAGGACTGAGAGCTCCTAGTCCTTAAGGGACTTTTGCTTTTGATCTCCAAAGACTGTTGGAGGCCAGGAGAGAGAACACTCCACGATTTTTGTACATAGAGAGAAAGTTGTCCCCATCTATCATTTCGGTCAAGTTGGGCATCCCATAACACTTTTACCCCATCCAAGTTATCCCCCCTGATAAAACAACAAAAACAAGCTCAAAGACTGTTTCTTGTATCTGGGTGCGAGTGAAAAATATGTGTTGGATGACTGTACAGGAATAGGGAACCATTCACCATCAGCTCCTGCGGGGGTAGCGCTACGCAGCATATTTGTCACTTTTGGGTTTTTTTGCCCAAATAATTTCATTAGCAAAACTACACTAAACTTGATCCCACGTTTTTATGATTGCATTTATTATGAGAAACCAGTATAAAGCAGTGGAAAAATAAAGCATTTGGAAGATACCCCCTTTTCTGGTGGCAACCCAAAATTTGGGATTTTTTTTTTTACTTTGACTTTTAGCGATAACAGAATTTCATCACTTTTTAATCTTACAATATACTACTTAATTTGTTACAAATGTAAATTTACTTGCCTTTGGTGCCTTCCTGCTCCACACTCCCTTGCATTAGTTATCCATACTGCTGCTGTAGCCAACGCTGTATCCTCCTGGCCTAGGCCGACAAGGCCCAGGCCTAGGGCAGCACTTTGCAGGGGGGCAGCACGGAAACAGTCCCCGCCAGAAAGAGGGGCCCCGCTTCTAATCTTGACCGTCCTATCATCCTGGACCACAAACCTTCCTCACTGTGCTATGTTTTCTGCTGCACCATTGACATGGTTATATTATCTTAAAATGATCAGAAATTTGTGCTTAAATTAAAAACTATAAGCAACACTTTCTTTTTTCAATTTGGATAGAATAAGGGAGGGTTATAGCCCCTGTCAGTTTATTCTTTTACCATCCCTGTCCCATTGCAGAGATTTCCCTTCACTTCCTGCCCCATAACCAAACAGGAAGTGAGATGAAATCTATGCAAACTAAGGAATTCCATTGCCCCCCCCCCCTCAGGCCCCCCAGGCACTCAGAACTAGTGTCCCCACTCAAAGATTTCAGGGCAGGTCTTAAACAGCAAAGGGTGTGGCCTTGACAGGAAGGGGTGGGTCATATTTAAAATAGGGGGTACACGAGATTAGTCAGGCCTAGGGCAGCACAAAACCTAAATACACTACTGGCTGTAGCCATGCATTGTTAATGTGTTTCTGCTGCAGTGTGTGAAGTATATAGCAGACTGTACTTCAAACGTGGAGTTGTGAGCAGAGATTAGTCCATACAATATATAAATAAATAAGAAATGCTTGTAACACTTACTTCTTCTTTATTGTAGAACAAATTGCAAAGGGCAAAAGATAATCCTCCTGGCAACAGTTTGTTACAACATGTTGGACTTATGAAGGGTTGTGCATATGGTTTGAATTTGTACAATGTAATTAATTAATTTTACAATATAAAAGAAGTACTGCAACACTTTTGTTCTTAACCACTTAACTACTTAATGACCGGAAGGTTTTACCCCCTTAATGACTAGGCCATTTTTAGCGATACGGCACTGCGCTTAACTGACAATTGCGCGGTTGTGCGAAGTTGTACCCAAACAAAATGTATGTCCTTTATTTCCCACAAATAGAGCTTTGTTTTGGTGTTATTTGATCACCTCTGTGGTTTTTATTTTTTGCGCTATAAACAAAAAAAGAGCGACAATTTTGAAAAGAAAACATTATTTTTTACTTTTTGCGATAAATAAATATCCGAAAAAAAAAAAAAAAAAAAAAAAAACAGTTTAGGCCAATATGTATTCTTCTACATATTTGTGGTAAAAAAAAAATCGCATTAAGCATATATTGATTGGTTTGCGCAAAAGTTATAGCTTCAACAAAATAGGTGATAGATTTATGGCATTTTTATTATTTGTTTTTTTTTTTTTTACTAGTAATGGCAGCGATCTGAGATTTTTAGTGGGACTGCGACAGTGCTGCCGACAGATCAGACACTTTTGACACTTTTTTGGGACCATAGACACTTATACAGCGATCAAAATGCTTTGCAACTGTAAAGCATTTTGTTGCTTGATGCAAAATCATGTACTGTTTACCTGCTTTGATATAATGCATTTACTTAACTTATCATCTGATGGGTTTTTGGCCTCTTCTAAAGATGATGCACAAGAAAGCCTGCAAACAGTTTGCTGAAGACAAGCAGACCTAGGACATGGATCACTGAAACCATGTCCTGTGGTCTGATTATTATTATTATTATGCAGGATTTATATAGTGCCAACAGTTTACACAGTGCTTTAGAATATAAAAGGGAGACAATGAAGTTATAATAAAATACAAGAGGATTAAGAGAGCCCTGTTTAGAAGAGCTTACAATCTAATAGTCTGATGAGACCAAGATAAACTTATTCGGTTCAGATGGTGTCAAGCGTTTGTGGCGGCAACCAGGTGAGGAGTACAAAGACAAGTGTGTCTTGCCTACAGTCAAGCATGGTGGTGGGAGTGTCATGGTCTGGGGTTGCATGAGTGCTGCCGGCACTGGGGAGCTACAGTTCATTGAGGGAACCATGAATGTCAACATGTACTGTGACATACTGTAGCAGAGCATGATCCCCTCCCTTCAGAGACTGGGCCGCAGGGCAGTATGCCAACATGATAACGACCCCAAACACACCTCCAAGACGACCACTGCATTGCTAAAGAAGCTGAGGGTAAAGGTGATGGACTGGCCAAGCAAGTCTCCAGACCTAAACCCAATTGAGCATCTGTGGGGCATCCTCAAACAGGGGGTGGAGCTCAAGGTCTCTAACATCCACCAGCACCATGATGTCCTCATGGAGGAGTGGAAGAGGACTCCAGTGGCAACTGTGCTGGAAAATAATGGTAGCCACACAAAATATTAACACTTTGGGCCGAATTTGGACATTTTCACTTTGGGGTGTATTCACTTTTGTTGCCTGCGGTTTAGACATTAAATGTCTTGGTGTGTTGAGTTATTTTGAGGGGACAGCAAATTTACACTGTTATACAAGCTGTACACTCACTACTTTACATTGTAGCAAAGTGTCATTTCTTCAATGTTGTCTCATAAAAAAATATAATATTATTATTATTATTATTATACAGGATTTATATAGCGCCAACAGTTTGCGCAGCGCTTTACAACATGGGGCAGACAGTACACTTACAATACAAATCAATACAGGAGGGATCAGA
Organism: Aquarana catesbeiana; assembly: GCF_042186555.1. NCBI lineage: Eukaryota > Metazoa > Chordata > Amphibia > Anura > Ranidae > Aquarana > Aquarana catesbeiana. The sequence goes on along the minus strand of NC_133324.1, from coordinate 676,637,487 downwards.
GGGCCCTGCTCGTTAGAGCTTACAATCTAGAAGGGAGGGTCAAGTGGAGACAAAAGGTAATAACTGTGGGGGATGAGCTGATGGAAAAAAATGAAAGTACAGTTGTTAGGTGTAGGTAGGATAGGCTTCTCTGAAGAGAAGGGTTTTCAGGGATCTTCTGAAAGCTAATAAAGTAGGAGATAGGCAAACAGATTGGGGTAAGGAGTTCCATAGGATTGGAGAGGCTTTGGAAAAGTCCTGGAGGTGAGCATGGGAGGAGGTGACAAGGGAGCTAGAGAGCAGGAGGTCTTGAGAGGAACGAAGAGAGCGAGTAGGTTGGTATTTAGAGACTAAGCTAGTGATGTAGCTGGGGGCGAAATTGTGGATGGCTTTGTACGTAGTTGTTAGAATTTTGAATTTAATTCTTTGGCCGAGCGGAAGCCAGTGGAGGGATTGACAGAGAGGGGTGGCAGACACAGAGCGATTGGTAAGGTGGATGAGTCTGGCAGCGGCATTCATAATGGATTGAAGAGGTGATAGACTATGTAGAGGTAAGCCAATGAGAAGGGAGTTGCAGTAGTCGAGGCGAGAGATGACCAGCGAGTGAATTAAGAGCTTTGTTGTGTCATTGGTTAGAAAGGGGCGTATTTTGGAGATGTTGCGGAGGTTGAGGCGGCAGGATTTGGACAGTGATTGGATGTGTTGCTTGAAGGAGAGTTCAGAGTCTAAGACTACACCTAGAACCTTGGCATGTGGGGATGGGCTTATAGTTGTGCCATCAATTTTGACAGAGAGATCAGGGGAAGAGGCATAGGGGGGAGGAAAAATTAGAAGTTCGGTTTTGGCTAGATTGAGTTTAAGGAAGTGGTAAGACATCCAGACTGATATATCTGAGAGTAAATTACTGATACGTGAGGAGACAGAGGGAGTGAGCTGAGGGCTAGAGAAATAGATTTGGGTGTCATCAGCGTAGAGGTGGTATTGGAAGCCATGGGAGGCTATCAGTTGACCCAGGGAGGCAGTGTAGATTGAAAATAGTAGAGGTCCAAGAACAGAACCCTGAGGGACCCCAACAGAGAAAGGAAGGGGAGAGGAGGAAGTAGAGTTATAATAAACGCTAAAGGTGCGGTTGGATAAGTAGGAAGAGAACCAGCGAAGTGTACAGTCACGGAGACCAAAGGCGTGTAGTTTTTTGAGGAGGAGGGGGTGGTCAACCGTTTCAAAGGCAGCAGAGAGGTCCAGGAGTAGGAGTACAGAATAGTGTCGATTGGTTTTGGCCAATAATAAAATATTTACAAAAATATGAGGGGTGTACTCACTTTTGTGAGATACTGTATAATATATTTAAGTTTATTTAAAAGATTAAAAACATAAGAGAAATCCACTGACATTCATCGATGCTGTCACCCTGCACCCAGGATACTCTCTAGCTTAGGGATCTCCAAACTACGGCCCTCCAGCTGTTGCGGAGCTACACGTCCCATAAGGCATTGTAAAACTCTACCAATCACAGACGGGACTAGGCATGATGGGAATTGTAGTTCCTGAACAGCTGGAGGGCCATAATTTGGAGACCCCTGCTGTAGATCATAGGAGAGCACTGCATACTTCCTGCTCATCCTCGATCAGCTGATAATATGACCAGAATGTAAAGCTGGCCATAGATGAATGAAATTTGTCTGGTTTGGCAGTTACAGGATGAATTTTAATCCATGTGTGGCCATCCGTGTTATATCTATTTCTGTTATTCGGACAAGCTGGAAAACGTTTGCCAATCAGGTGCAGCCACTGATCAATTTATTCTGACAGTCGAGAGTCTAGTGGTCAGGATACAATGTCCCGGCGGAGAGAATTCCTCCATCCACCTCGCATGTGTGGATGGAGGAATCTATGGCCAGATAAAAGTGGTTCTAAAGGCAAAAGGCTTTTTACCTTTATGCATTCTATGCATGAAGGTAAAAAACCTTCTGGGCGCAGCTTCCCTTCCCCCGGGCCCCCCTTATACTTGCTTGAGCCCCATCTTAATCCATCGATGTGCATGCGAGCCAGGGCTCTTCCAAGTGTCTCTCTCCTCATTGGCTCACACGACAGTGGGAGCCATTGGCTCCTGCTGCTTTTAATCATAGCCAGTAAATCAATGAGAAGAGAACGGGGGCGGGGCTGAGCCATGCTCTATGTGTGAATGGACAATGTTCGTTCACAGGAGCATGACTCGGGACAAGCCTGCTTGAGTGCCCCTATAGCAAGAGGCTTGCTATTGGGGACATTCGGTTGGGGAAAGAGCCAGGGCTGCCGGCGGGGACCCAAAAAGGAGAGATTCTGGGCTGCTCTATGCAAAACCGTTGCACAGAGCAGGTAAATATAACATGTTTGTTATTTTTGTATTAAATAAATGACCTTTAGAAACACTTTAAATGTGCACCATTGTATAGAGACCGTGTGATCATGTGAAGGCTCGTCAGCATCCAAAGACCTACAGATGTAAAATATTGTCTGTAATTATGTATCCTGGAGAGCTGGCAACTCGTCTAGATTTAAGAATGAGTTCAAATCTTTTGTTCCATGTGTCTGCATATTGAGAAGTTTTGATACCAGTTGTATAGCCTTTGTAAGAGGCAGAGGGCAAAACGAGTCTAGCAGACTGACTTTGTTGTTTTAATACTGGTGTCTAATATAATTCACAGTTTTCTGCATGTTTTGAAGTACAATGTCATTTTGTTTCTCATATAGGCAGCTGATTATTTGAGAATTAGTAAAAGAACAAGACATTGGTCTATTTATTAATCATTGACATGAGTTTGCTGGTTTCTGCAGGGTGAAGTTTAGAAACTAAAATAGCCGTACAGTGTTGAAGAACAGAGTAGTTCTGCTTATCCTGTTTGCCTGCTGCTACTCAAATTCCAATGCATTAGCCCAGGAAATTTGCGTGAGGTACATCACATGCGAATTACTATATAATTGATACACATGATTACAAATTAATTATTCCATAAATACAAATTGCATTGCAATAAAATCTGTTTAAAATATTATTGGCTTGAATGGAGGAGAAGATTTGGATGCCGCACACCGGATGTAGTCAAAAAACTTCACTTTATTGAAAAAATGGGATCATCAAAATAACAAGACTGTCATGCATTTTTTCAATAAAGTGAAGTTTTTTGACTACATCCGGTGTGCGGCATCCAAATCTTCTCCTCCATTCAAGCCTGCTTTGCCTAGCATTCAGCCAGCACCTGGAGCTCTTCTGCTCTGAAACTTCTACTTACACCTGGGTCAGTGTCAGCCTGAGCGGTGGAAACACTTTCTTTGCTTGTCTGCATCTAAAATATTATTGGGATGATTTATAGTATGTATAAATTATATCTCCAATATAAATTTATTCACAGTCATAATATTATTATTTATGAACAGTCCAAATATTGGTGCATGATTGTATAACAGGTTGCATCCAAAAACTCAACCCGTTTCATGGATCTCTGTCCACTTCCTCAGGAGTATATGCAAAATACATGTCTGCAAGATATAAGTTAAAACAAAATGATACTATCACATAATCAAACAGATGGTTCCCCAAACTCAAATGATAGTCCCACTAATTACAAATCAGCTCCAGGTTAAACATAGCAACACTAGGGACTGAAGATCATCAGGAATGCTCACCCCGGGATATGTGACAATATGACCCACAGGGACAAGAGCAGCAAATGGAGGGCAGATTTAGTGCTGATGGAATGCAGGTCCATATACAGTAAATACCAACAACTTCTGTAAAAAAAAAAAAATATATATATATATATATATATATATATATATATATATATATACACAGTGGGGACGGAAAGTATTCAGACCCCCTTAAATTTTTCACTCTTTGTTATATTGCAGCCATTTGCTAAAATCATTTAAGTTCATTTTTTTCCTCATTAATGTACACACGGCACCCCATATTGACAGAAAAACACAGAATTGTTGACATTTTTGCAGAATAATTAAAAAAGAAAAACTGAAATATCACATGGTCCTAAGTATCCAGACCCTTTGCTCGGTATTTAGTAGAAGCACCCTTTTGATCTAATACAGCCATGAGTCTTTTTGGAAAAGATGCAACAAGTTTTTCATACCTGGATTTGGGGATCCTCTGCCATTCCTCCTTGCAGATCCTCTCCAGTTCTGTCAGGTTGGATAGTAAACATTGGTGGACAGCCATTTTTAGGTCTCTCCAGAGATGCTCAATTGGGTTTAAGTCAGGGCTCTGGCTGGGCCATTCAAGAACAGTCACGGAGTTGTTGTGAAGCCACTCCTTCATTATTTTAGCTGTGTGCTTAGGGTCATTGTCTTGTTGGAAGGTAAACCTTCGGCCCAGTCTGAGGTCCTGAGCACTCTGGAGAAGGTTTTGGTCCAGGTATCCCTGTACTTGGCCGCATTCATCTTTCCCTCGATTGCAACCAGTCGTCCTGTCCCTGCAGCTGAAAACTGCCCCCCACAGCATGATGCTGCCACCACCATGCTTCACTGTTGGGACTGTATTGGACAGGTGATGAGCAGTGCCTGGTTTTCTCCACACATACCGCTTAGAATTAAGGCCAAAAAGTTCTATCTTGGTCTCATCAGACCAAAGAATCTTATTTCTCACCATCTTGGAGTCCATCGGGTGTTTTTTAGCAAACTCCATGCGGGCTTTCATGTGTCTTGCACTGAGGAGAGGCTTCTGTCGGGCCACTCTGCCATAAAGCCCCGACTGGTGGAGGGCTGAAGTGATGGTTGACTTTCTACAACTTTCGCCCATCTCCCGACTGCATCTCTGGAACTCAGCCACAGTGATCTTTGGGTTCTTCTTTACCTCTCTCACCAAGGCTCTTCTCCCCTGATAGCTCAATTTGGCCGGACGGCCTGCTCTAGGAAGGGTTCTGGTCGTCCCAAACATCTTCCATTTAAGGATTATGGAGGCCACTGTGCTCTTAGGAACCTTAAGTGCAGCAGAAATTTTTTTGTAACCTTGGTCAGATCTGTGCCTTGCCACAATTCTGATTCTGAGCTCTTCAGGCAGTTCTTTGACCTCATGATTCTCATTTGCTCTGACATGCACTGTGAGCTGTAAGGTCTTATATAGACAGGTGTGTGGCTTTCCTAATCAAGTCCAATCAGTATAATCAAACACAGCTGGACTCAAATGAAGGTGTAGAACCATCTCAAGGATGATCAGAAGAAATGGACAGCACCTGAGTTAAATATATGAGTGTCACAGCAAAGGGTCTAAATACTTAGGATCATGTGATATTTCAGTGTTTCTTGGTGGTGGCAGCATCATGCTGTGGGGGTGTCTTTCAGCTGCAGGGACAGGACGACTGGTTGCAATTGAGGGAAAGATGAATGCGGCCAAGTACAGGGATATCCTGGACGAAAACCTTCTCCAGAGTATTCATGACCTCAGACTGGGCTGTAGGTTTACCTTCCAACAAGACAATGACCCTAAGCACACATCTAAAATAAGAAGGAGTGGCTTCACAACAACTCCGCAACTGTTCTTGAATGGCCCAGCCAGAGCCCTGACTTAAACACAATTGAGCATCTCTGAAGAGACCTAAAAATGGCTGTCCACCAACGTTTACCACCTAACCTGACAGAACTGAAGAGGATCTGCAAGGAGGAATGGCAGAGGATCCCCAAATCCAGGTGTGAAAAACTTTTTGCATCTTTCCCAAAAAGATTCATGGCTGTATTAGATCAAAAGGGTGCTTCTACTACATACTGAGCAAAGGGTCTGAATACTTAGGACCATGTGATATTTCAGTTTTTCTTTTTTAATAAATCTGCAAAAATGTCAACAATTCTGTGTTTTTCTGTCAATATGGGGTGCTGTGAGTACATTAAGGAGGGAAAAACTAGAGAAATTAACTTAAATGATTTTAGCAAATGGCTGCAATATAACAAAGAGTGAAAAATTTAAGGGGGTCTGAGTACTTTCCGTCCCCACTGTATATTATATATATATATATGTGCCTGCTGGTACCTAGATTTACTGCATTGGCTTGTTGTTGCCTGAGTTTGTCCGATTACCAAAAGTAGTTCCTGCACTACTTTTGGCGACTTCAGGGGAGATGTCAATAGACATCTGTGCATAAACCAGCACAGATGTCTCTCAAATCGCCCCTGAAGTCGGACTGAAATGTCAGTTTGAAATTGTGTGAGTTCAGCCGAACGCGCACGATTTCAAATCCGCTTTCGGTGTGAACCTAGGCTTATAGCTGAAAAGGGTGGGCCAACTCATAATTGAACCATACGGACTGAGACTAGGATACCATTAACGTTCATGCAGGTGTAAAGACAGGTGTCCCAATACTTTTGACAATATAGTGTATACCGTATTTATCGGCGTATAACATGCACAGGCTTATAACAAGCACATTCATTTTAAGAGGGAAGTTTCAGGAAAAAACTTACATTTTAAATATGGAACTTTGAAGCAAAATAAGGGTCAGTGCCCACCTGCAGCCTCACCATTGCCATCAATGCAGCCTGATCAATGCCCTTCTGCAGCCTCACAAGTGCCATCAATGCAGCCTCATCAGTCCACATCAATGCAGCCTCACAAGTTCCATCAATGCAACAGCCTCACCATTGCTATAAATGCAGCAGCTTCACCATTGCCATCAATGCAGCAGCCTCACCATTGTCAATAATACAGCAGCCTCACCGTTGCCTCAATGCAGCAGCCTCACCATTGCCATCAGTGCAGCAGCCTCACCATTGCCTTCAATGCAGCAGCCTCACTATTACCATCAGTGCAGCCTGATCGATGCCCATCTGCAGCCTAGAGGGGACAGGGAGGGGGGTGGGACGAGCGCTGACAGATTACATACAGTGAGAATCTCCTATGAAAGACAGAACAGAGGTCCAATGGCGGCCCAGGAGACGGGTCTCCCTTTTACAGAGGCCGCCATGTAAACAGGAGATTCTCACTGTATGTATTCTCCCCCTCCCTGTCCCCTCCGCCCCCCAGCTAAAATTTAAGTATTGGCATATAACACACATACGCTATTTGCACGCGATTCTCTGGGTGAAAAAGTGCGTATTATGCGGCAATAAATACAGTATATATATATGTGTGTGTGTGTGTGTGTGTGTGTGTGTGTGTGTGTGTGTGTCTGCTGATACCTGGATTTACACTGCCGGCTTGTTGCCTGAGTTTGGAATGATGTATGAAACATAACTAACTTTGGGTTTGACTTGCTTAAATTCCTGTTTCTCTTGTTCTTAGCATCAAACTTTAATTTTATGTTAAACTTTTCTGGTTTCAGTATCTATGTCTTGCACTAAGAATTATTCATATCTTTTCTATGTTGTATTTGTATCCACCTTTCCAGTTGATTCAATGACACATAAAACACATGATGCAAATTGCAAATACCCTATTTGTCAATGGGAGCAGAACTTGTTTTCTAGCTCTAAGCTAAGCTGGTCACACACAGCTCTTTTTTTCGTTCTACCATATACTGTATGTGAATGACTGTTAGATTAATGAGACCTCAAAGCAATACTTTTTTTTATAATACTTTTTAAAGTCAAATTCCACCAAAAATTTTTTTTTGCCCATACACTCCCTCCCTCTCTCTAACTCAGTGGTCTCTAAAACTGTGGCCCTTTGCTTGCCTTTATCTGGCCCTTAAGGCATTATTCTTGTTGCCACTGACATGAACAATGGGGGAATATTCCTGCCACTGACACCAATAATGGGGCACCATTTCCTTCCACTGACAGCAACGATGGGGCAGAATTCCTTCCACTGACAACACAAATGGGGCACTATTCCTCTCACTGACACCAACTATTTCTCCCCCTAATCCCAAAGATCGAACATTGATTACTCCCACTTGGCACAGTCTGGCACAGTCTGCCCCCCCCTACTAAAGTCTTAAAGACAATAAGCTGACTCTTTCTTTAGAAACTTTGGAGACCCCTGCTTTAACCCATCCTGCCCGGTTTAAAGTTTTCCTTACTTGGTGAAGCCAGTTATACTTAGAGAAGAGAAGGAGACCTCTACCATGTCAGATAAAGAGTGTGGTGGTCCCATCCCTGGCACAATAGAACAAAGAGAAATACCCCCTAAATGGGACTTTGAAAGACCACCAACTCTGATGTAAGAATAAATATCTTTAATTTATTAAATGTAAATCTAGACAATGTGATCATAGATAAAAAGACATTTGACGTCTACACAACACATACATCAAACAAAAAAAAGGTGTAAAAAAACTAGAAACGCATTGGGTATTAGGGTACACTATCCATCTGAGAGTACTTATGTCATTTTGTATTTTATAATTTTTTTCGGTGTTTTTTGTTTGTTTGATGTATGTATGTATTGTGTAGAAGTCACACGTCTTTTTATCTATGATCACATTGTCTAGATTTACATTTAATAAATTAAAGTTATTTATTCTTACATCAGAGTTGGTGATCTTTCAAAGTCCCATTTAGGGGATATTTCTCTTTGTTCAGTTATACTTACTTAATTTCTCCCATCCAGGTCCCTCGCTGACATTGTTTCCTTCTGTGGGAACTGCTAATCCAGTGCTGTACATTGAATGAATGAAAGATTTGTATAGCGCTACAATGCGAACTGAATCACCTCAAGGCACTTGATCTGTCCTTAGTTGGCCTGCTTCTAGAAGAGGTGAGTCTTGAGTTTTTTTCTGAAGACCCAATGGTTTTCTTCCATGCGGATGTTAATTGGTAGAGTGCTCCATAGCCGTGGTCCTTGGACTGCGAATCTTCATTCTCCCTTTGATTTGAAGCGCGACTTGGCGATGAGGAGGAGGTTTTGTTTAGTTGATCGAAGACTGCGATTAGGTGTGTAGTGTTTTATTTTCTCGCATAGGTATTGAGCAGCGTTTCCTTGTGTGCATTTGTGGGTGAGGCAGAGGGTCTTGAATGTGATCCAATCCTTTAGAGCCCTTTCACACTGGGGCGGGGGGTGGCGTCGGCGGTAAAACGCCGCTATTATTAGCGGCGTTTTACCGTCGGTATGCGGCCGCTAGCGGGGCGGTTTTACCCCCGCTAACGGCCGAGAAAGGGTTAAATACCACCGCAAAGCGCCTCTGCCGTCCCATTGACACACCGCTCCTTCACCGCTCCGAAGATACTGCTAGCAGGACTTTTTTTACCGTCCTGCCAGCGCATCGCTCCAGTGTGAAAGCCCTCGGGGCTTTCACACTGGAATGCAAGCAGCGGCACTTTCGGGTCGGTTTGCAGGCGCTATTATTAGCGCAATAGCGCCTGCAAACCGCCCCAGTGTGAAAGGGCTCTTACGGTTAGCCAATGTAGGGTGCTCAGGGATGAGGAGATGTCTTCCCAGGGTTTTTTTCCCGTTACCAGTCTTGCTGCCGTGATTTTGATGACTTGTAGGCGTGCAATCTGGTATTTAGGTAGTCCTATGTAGAGGGAGTTTGCGTAGTCGAGTCGGGAATTGATGATTGTTCCAACTACTGCTGCTTTGTCCTCTTCTGGAATGAAGGGGATGAGTCTACTTAGCAGGCGGAGAAGATGGTGAGATCCGCTGACCACTGATCCTATTTGTGCATCCATTGACATCTCTGAGTCAAAGATGACTCCAAAACTTTTGGCTTTGGTGCTTGAGGAGATGGTCTGTCCAAGAATGGTGGGTGGTGTCCATGGGGTCTTAGTTTTTGTATTCCAGTTTGCGTTGAGGAGAAGAAGCTCTGTTTTGAATCTGTTGAGTTTGAGGGAGCTAGTGGTCATTCAGTCGTCTATCAATGTGAGACATTTTACTAGTAGCTGATATTGGTCTTTTTGTCCGGTGATGCAAAAGTGGAGTTGAGTGTCATCAGCGTATGAGTGGAAGCAGAGGTCCGATTTTCTGATGATTTTGAGGAGTGGGCGGATGTAGATGTTGAAGAGCACAGGTGACAAGGGGACATTGACTCTCGCCACCTGCTCTCCTTCACCCCCACCTGTCTGATGTCAGATCTCTTCTGGGTTCTAAGGGAACCCCTCCTCTTGACGGCCAATGGTAATTGTTCACACCACACAGGCAGTGATATGGACAGCCAGAAAAAGGACCCATTTAGGAAATAAACAGTTATGGGACACGGCCATGGCAAGACAGATCCACTCCACAGTCTGAATAATCTGTCGGCCTTGGGAGCAGACATTTTACAGTGTTTCGAGGTGCCCAGGGGGCAATTCCCCCCCCCTGCCCCCCAGCCCAGTCCACCCCTGGGCATAAGTGCATTTGCTAATCTTTTCTTCTTTTAGGCTTCTGTGTCATCTTCAGGTGTGCATAGAAATTACAAAACAATTCAGCAGCTCCTCTGAAGGTAGTGCTACACAGGCATCAATGACCCATGGCATATCTCCCAACTTTTGGAGATGGGAACGAGGGATGCCTATTAGCAAAAGTATGTATGAATAGGACTTACCACCTGCCACACCCACTTAAAGGAGAATTATATAAAAAAAAATGCTGATTGGTATGGATAGGTGACAGTGTCAAAAAGGAGGCACCACCATCCCTGAATAACATATATGATCAGGAGAGTAATTTAGTGGGATTTTGTAGGTGCCAGGCAAATAGATTTAGACAAACATCAGAATAAAAAATATAAATCACATTTTATTAAACATGAACAAAGTTAAAAAATTATGCTGTACATAATATAGAACAAACGGCAGTACATATCAAATTAGATAATGAGTAAGGGGTCACTCAGCACTAAAATCCCCCACTGTTTCGCCCACTGAGGCTTCCTCAGGGGATGTTTGTTGAGGGACCAAAATGAGTATGTCACTGCATAAGATAAAGTACAATTAGGAGCCATCAAAACAAAATATAACAAAAAGAATATTTTTAAAACGTGTCAACGACTGTCGTTGATACATTTTTTAAACATATTCTTTTTGTTATATTTTGTTTTGATGGCTCTTAATTGTGCCTTATCTTATGCAGAGTCCGTTCCTTCCCTGGACGAAGACATGCTCTAACTCTCTGCCCGGGGTTCTCAGCTCTTGATTGGATAGATTGATAGCAGCGCAGCTTTTGGCTCCCGCTGCTTTCAATCAAATTCAATGACGCGGGCGCGGGGGGTGGGGCCAAGTCCGCCATTCTGTGTCTATGGACGCAAATGCTGGACTCGGGAGAGCGCCTGCAAGGTAACCCCCAGGGAGATTATTTCTCCTAGGGGTTTACCAATGCGAGGAGGAGCCGCTTGCGCCGTTGGGGGACCCCAGAAGAAGAAGACACTGTACAAAATGAACTGCACAATGAAGGTAAGTATGATATGTTTGTTATTTAAAAAAAAAAAATGAGGGTCAACAATCCCTTTAAACACTGGCTAGCAATGCACACCTTCTGTTGAAGTAATTTGTTAGTGTGGTGTGGTATTTCTATGAAATTATTATTAAGAATGGGACAGGTCTGAGCACATTGTTTGCATAGTTTTCACAAAATTGTTGTCATCGTGAAAAAGATACCAGTATTGAGCATAACAGTGCAATCCTTGTTGAATCCCTTATTGCTCTTCTTTATTCATTAGCATACATGATATAGTTTACATCACCTTTACCACCATTGTCTTAATCTTTATAAGGGTGGGGCTGCACAAGCAATTAATTATTTTTACTACTCAGAAATCTAACTGCTTATTGGCAGTAACCTCATTTTCAACACACGGCAATCAGATAATGGTTAGCAAGTTGCTAATAGCTTTTTGACCCCTGAGAAGAAAAGATTACTGTCAGCCTGGAATAGTTAAAGACTAAGTTCACCTTTTTTTCCTATGTACCAATATACCATCAATATACCATTGTTGCAGAAAAATAAAAGCTTTCTATGTTTTTAAAACAATGCCTTACCTAAGCATCCGGTATGTTCCATAGTAAAGTTCATGACTTCCAGTATGTGGATTTAGGACATGAAAACCAGTAAGATACAGGAAGGAGTTCAGCAGTTGCCCTTTTTAGCACATTAGTGACCCGGGCCCCTCTGTAGGGATGCCAGGGATGCTGTGCAAACATAGTTGATGGGTGCAGGGCGTGTGTGCTTCTGAGGTCATCTGGTGAACTGCTTCCTGTGTCTTACAGGTTTTCATGTCCTAACTCTACATATCAGGAAGTCACAAACTTTTCTATGGAACACAGTAGGGTCCTTGATTTGGAACAATGTCCATCTGTACCTCTTTCCTCCTCATGTGTCCCTCATTTTAGTCTGATCTATATAGTTGTATATAAAATGCACTATTTATCTTTCAAAAAATGTTTCCCAATGCTAAACCTTTCATACAATTTCTTTCTATTTTGCTGCATATGTAAATGTCAAAAGCCAGTATTAAAGAATAGTAGTATTAAAAAGAAAAGCACGTGTGGTTTAACTTTTTTTGGTATCAATCTCCTTTAAGGGAGTGTGGCAGGGGTTGTGTCCTATGTCTACATACTTTTGTTAATAGGTGTCCCCATTCCCATCTCAGAAGGTAGGGAGGTATGGATAAGGTAAGACCTTGTCTTCAAAAAACTAGAAAGCTTTTATTTTTTTGCAACAGAGGTACATTAATTGTATATTGGTACATAGGGGAGAAAAATTTAGAATTAGAAAAAAAAAAGGTGAACTTAGCCTTTAACCACCTAAAGACCAGCCGCCGCAGTTATACTGCGGCAGGTTGGCTCTCCTGGGCGAATCACCGTCATTAAACTTCAGCTGCTTTAAGACCTCTAATGGGGCGCACACACGCGACCGCAACCCCGGAGCCAATGCGCATGGCCGGTGGCCGTGATGTTCACCGGCCACCCATGATCGCTCCTGAGTGAGACAGAACGGGGATCTGTCAATGTAAACAGACAGATCCCCGTTCTGTCAGGGGAGTAGAGACAGATCTGTTGTTCCTAGTGATTAGGAACAGCAATCTGTCTCCTCCTCCAGTCACTACACTTCCCCCCACAGTTAGAAACAGCTCACTAGAGAACACTTAACCCCTTTATCGCCCCCTAGTGTTAACCCCTTCCCTGCCAGTGACATTTATACAGTAATCAGTGGCTATTTTTAGCATTGATCGCTGTATTAATGTCACTGGTCCCAAAAAAATGTCAAAGGTGTCCACTCTGTCTGCCGCAATGTCGCAGTCCCGCTAAAAATCGCTGATTACTGTCATTACTAGTAAAAAAAAAAAATCAATCGTAAAAATGCCATAAATCAATACCCTATTTAGTAGACGCTATAACTTTTGCGCAAACCAATCAATATACGCTTACTGTGATTTTTTTTTTTTACTATGTAGAAGAATACATATCGGCCTAAACTGATGAAGAAATTGTTTATTTATATTTTTGGGGGGATATTTATTAAAGTAAAAAATATTTTTTTTTTTTCAAAATTGTTGGTCTTTTTTTGTTTATAGCACAAAAAAAAAAAAAGTGCAGAGGTGATCAAATACCAACAAAAGAAAGTTCTATTGGGAATGTGGGAAAAAAAGGACATACATTTTGTTTGGGTACAGCAACGCACGATCGCACAATTGTCAGTTAAAGCGATGCAGTGCCATATCGCAAAGAAGGGCCTGGTCATTAAGGGGGCAAATCCTTCCGGTCCTTAAGTGGTTAATATTGCTGCTTGGTAAGGCGAATGGAGAAATGCTTCAGAGGATCTACATTATTAAAAAAATAACAAACATGTCATACTTAACTGTTCTGTGCAGTAGTTTTGCACAGAGCAGCCTGGATCCACATCTTCTTGGGGTCCCCCACCAGGGATCCTGAACTCTCCTTCCTGCCTAGTGCCCCCAGAGAAAGCAGCTTGCAATGGGGGCACTCAAGCAGGCTCGCTCCTGAGCTGCAGCTCTGCATGTCCATTTACACATGGAGCTGCGGCTTGGCCCCTGCCTTCTTTCTCTGCTCATTGGCTCACTGGCTGTGATTGATAGCCAATGGCTCCCACTGCTGTCTCAGCCAATGAGGAGGGAGAGTACCCGGAGAGCCGAAGCTTACACGCACATCACTGCATCGCGATGGGGCTCAGGTAAGTATTAGGGGGGCTGTTGCACACAGAAGACTTTTTACCATCATACAAAAAATACATAAGGGTGAAAAACCTTGAGCCTTTAAAAACACTTTAAGATCCTTAGAGCTCTTTCACAAGGATGTCTATAATGCTACATTTGGCTGCGTGCAGCATATAGCTTTGGAAGCATTTAAACGCAGCACAATCAGAATTTATGGGGCCATACAGACAGCTATGTCTACAAATGAAAATGTGTGCTTCGTTTAGCAGCATACAAAAAAGTAGAACATAGCTGTGTCTGGGGTCCTACACATCTACAGATTTTGCGTGTGTGTGAATGCATATTTGCATACATGGATTAAGACATTAGAAGAATTGTACGCATTTAAAAGCGAATACTTTAGCTGTGTTTTTAACACAGGATCACCTGCTAGCTCTGTGCCAGCAAGAACTTTAAGTTCATGCAGTATATCCATACACATACACATACATACACATACACATACATGTTTGAATGAAGCCTTACTGTGGAAGCTGTGCTAATAAATAGGAAAGTGGGGGCAAGGACTAGTCATCGGTGTTGCTCATAGGCTCCCTGCAGCTGATCTTATGTTCATTAGTGACATACTACAGGTATACCTTATTCTGCACTGCGTCTCAGTGTGGAGGTGGCCATCTTGGTAGAGACACGGTTTTGTTTACTCACGCGTCCTGATAAAATAACAGAAGCAGAAGTAGGGAGATTCTTTGCACTGCAGGTGTATAGGAGCAGAGAGCAGCATAGTAGTGACGTCACTAAATACCCCTCATGGTTTCAGGAGGCTAGCTGTCAGTAGAAGCAGTGCCTTAGATTTCACAGTGCAGGTATACATCTTTAAAGTTTTAGTTACAGGAGTACCTAGGCACAGGAAGTGTATGTATCTTTTTCAGGAGGAATTCAAGACAAAAGATTTTTATTTAGGGTGTTAAGGATAAGATTAAGAGTTTCAATCGAGCTCAAGGTTATCTGCTGCTGTCTCTAATTGGAAAGTGTGGATATGCATGCATATAAAAGTAAAACTCTCTGAGACACGCTCACACCAGGATTACTTCTTACACTTCTGATTTATTCAAGGTGGTGCTAATGTTTTATACACAAAAATATGTCATTGCTATGTTAGTCTAATAGGTACATCTCATTGGTTAAGATATTAAAGAAGATGGAGAATCTTCATAATGAGGTTTGGCTGTCCCTGGTTTTATCTTATATAGGAACAGAGCAAACCTGTAATACTTATATAATGAGTAAGGAGAAAAATATGTATGCACATTAAGAAAATAGACATTTTCAGATTATTATTATTACTTACATCACATTCCTTCACCTAAAATGGCTATTTTCTCTTTTCTGTCCCTAATACTAAAGGTCCTACTTCGCCTGGCCCATTCTCCTCAGCAACTCTTTTAGGCTGTATATAGAGTTAGGCAGCAACTTGTTCACTACCCTCCTCGATACAGCTGGAGAGGTGCAGTCAGGCGCTATCTATCCCTATAATCCTATAGGATTGTGAGATTTTGGACAGGGAGTGACTGTAGAGGAGTGAAGGGTTTGTCATCTTCCATCATAAGGAGGTCCTCTTCTTCTTTGTGGAGAAAAGTAGGTGTGTTATTGTCTACAGCCTTGCTCATTAACTTTTTACGAAACGTAGAATACAGCATACAATCAGGGCTAAAAGAACTAGGATTATTAATACTGTTACCCCTATCTGGGCGAGCACCTTCTGTCACCCACTCATCCAGCTAAAGTATTGATCCCATGGGTCTGTGATACCTGAGTTCTTCTTCAACTCCAATGACAGATCTTCTAATTTCTTTATAGCTAGAGTAACCTTACCATTTGGGCCTGTATTATCAGGAATGTATGTGCAACAGGTTCCCGTTTTTTCTATCATTTTACAGACACCTCCTTTCTCAGCTAACAGCGTGTCTAAGGCCCTCCGGTTCTGGAATGTCATGTAGGAAGTGGGGGGTTAACTGGTCAGCAATTCCCTGGAGGGCATCTTTAATGTAATTTAAAAATCTCTGTTGGTTATAGTATATGTAGTTAGTCCAATCTACATTCTTGTTAACAGTTGTTATGGGGATCAAAGATGCAAAACCAGCTTTTACCTGGTCCCTGGCTTTAAATTCATCAGGGACCCCCCTTGGAACCCCTCTGGCATCTATGTATACATGAGGGTCACAGCTTCCGGAGAGAGCTGCTCGCTTCCTCCTCTGACTGTGTGCTGGGTCAGTGTATGTATCAGGGGTATCTTCGGTTAGGATATGGGGGGGGCATAATGCACTCTGGGGTTACCCAGTCTGGCCCTGTGTTCCAACCCACTGCCCCCCCCTGGAACCACAACTCTGTCCCTAGTAACTGTCTGTGTGGCATACATATACAGTATATCCTTACCGTCAGGGATGTCACTGTACCGATGACATTGCCATGAAGGGTCAAACGGACAAGGTACTATGTCACAGTAATCTAAGGTAAAGGTGGTCACATGTGTACCTGAAGAGTTATACCAAAATGTAATTATGTTATCATTTTTGTGATGGCAACCTCCTGCCCCCCCCCCCCCCCCCCAATCAAACAGAAAAAGGATATGCAGCACCCGAAAACACGCTCTCCTGCAGTGGTAAGCGTGCATTTAGGTGTTCTTCCCGGCCAACTTGATTGAGGTGGCTGTGGTCAGCAAAACTTGGAATGGACCATCATATCTTGGCTCAAGGATCTCCAGACAGTAGTTGGTGTGTTCCTGTATCTAATTCAGGATCTGGAATGGAAGAAAACACCTGGACATGCATTCAGGTTAATTCTCATGATAAAGTGGTTACATAATTAGTCAACACATCAGACTGCAACTGTAACTGTTGTGGAGAATAACAACCAAGTCTGGGAGCTGAACCAAACAAAATTTCATAAGGGGATAGGACATGTTTCCCCCGGGGGGTGTCTGACACTGAATAGGGCAATGGGCAAACTGGCTGGCCAACTCATATTAGTCTCTTGGGCCATCTTTAACATCCTGTTTTTTAGTGTCCCATTCATCCTTTCTACGTTCCCGCTACTTTGAGAGTGGTATGGGGTGTGTAGAGCCAACTGAACCCCCAGTGCTGCCCAAATCTCTTTTGTAAGGGTTGCTGTTAAGGCTGGGCCCTGATCTCTCAATATCACCTCTGGGACCCCGAATCTACATATTATCTCACTCAGTAGTTTCTTAGCTGTGGTCGTGGCAGTCATGACCACTTCCACTAGGGCGTATTCGAATCTGCCACTTCTTGGCACTTGAGAATGATCAATTTGCATCCTCTGGAATGGGGTATAGGGCTTTTGGCAGGTGCTTCTTCTGTGTTTTTTCTGTGCGTCCTGGGTTACATTTGGTGCAAATAATGCATGATCTGCAGAAGTTGTCGGTCAGTGGAGTAACTCTTGGTGCAACACTTGTTAAGAGAGTTCATAAAAGTCTTTGTCAAGTGGGCAGCTCCATGTACCCATTGCACCACGGCTGGGTACATTCTCCTGGGTAGACAACGCTTCTTGTTGCACTCGAATAGTCCATTTCTGGGAGTTGCTCCTCTTCATTTCCAGCTTTCCTTCTCATCCGGACTTGCTGTTTCCTGTAGTTCTTTTAGATAAACTCTGTCCACTGGGAGAGTCTGTAAGGTAAGCACGGGGTGGTCTTCTTCTACCACCCTGCTGTCCACTTCCCGTGGACCACTAGCTGTCTGTTTGGCAGCTGAATTGGCTAGATGATTGCCTCGAGCTTCCTTTGAGTTCATTTTGTCGTGTGCTTTCACTCAGAATAGTCACTTGGGTTGGGAGAAGCGAGGCATCCATCAAGTTTTCACAGGTGTTCCTGCAGCCGTCAGGAATCCTCTGTCCTTCCAGATAACACCATAATCATGGGCAATGCTGAAAGCATATCTTGAGTCCATATGAATGTTGGCTCTTTTTCCCTATGCCCAGTTACATGCTGTAGTAAGTGCTTACAGCACTGCCTCCTGTGCAGACATCACCGGTGGTAAGGCTTCAGCTTGTAGAACTGTGTTTTCAGTGGTGACCGTGTGTCCTGTGTGGTATTTGCCACGTTCATCAGCAAACAAAAATTGTTAGGTCTGAATTCTGCAGAGGTATTTCACTCACAGGGGGGAGATACGTGGTTTCCAGCCACATTAGTTTGATGCAGTCATGGGGTGACAAGTCAAGACTCTACTCCTCCTCCTTCCCCCCCTCGAGAAGTGGAAGAAGGGTGGTAGGGTTCAGTGTTTGACAACTTAATAGAGTAATGCTGTCCAATAGGAGGGAACACAGGAGTCTCAAGTGTCTGGTAGTGGACAAGTCTTTCGGCTGCATCTTGGTTGAAGATGGCAACAACATCATGGGGAGCAAGCAGAACGAGGCAGTGTCCGAGGACCAAGTTCACAGTTTTGTCAAGCAAGGCCTGTGCAGCAAAGCCAGCTCGCAGACACAATAGGCCTCCTCTTGCTACCGCATCCAGCCGACAGGAATAATATCCTATGGGGCGTAGGCTGATGCCGTGTGATTGGGTGAGTACACCTGCATCATGTCCCAGACGTTCGGATACAAAGAGCTTGAGCGTTTTGTCGTAGTCTGGGATCCCTAGCGCCGGAGATGGCGCACTTGAGGGCTTCAAACTTAGATATTTCTTCAGGAGACATCTGGAAGGGGTCTGATTGCAGAGCATCAGTAGGAAGGCTTCTAGAATCCATGCTCCGCACTAGAAAATTAGTCCAAGGAAGGCATAAAGGGATTTCTGGCCTTGTGGCAGTGGGATGTCAGAGATTACTTGCACCCTGTCTTCAATGGGGTGTCTTGTCCCATGGGACATTGAGGCTTTGCACCCCTGGTTGGCAAGATATCACAACAGGCTTTCTGAGGTGACTTCAACAGGGAGTAAGTCAGCTGCACAAAGGAGAAGGTCATCAACATATTGGAAGAGAATCACTTCCGGGTGTTCCTCTTGTCATGTGTCAAGGATGATAGCCATAGCTTTTGCAAACTGGCTTGGAAAGTTCTGTGCCCCTTGTGGCACAACTGTTTAGGTATGTTGCCGTTTCTTTCTGTGTATGAATGCAAAAAGGTACCAGCAGGAGGGGTGAGGGTGGACACTGAAGAAAGCGTTTGTAAGGTCCACCACTGTGAGGTACTTTGCAGTCAAAGGCATCCACAGCACAGGTACCTGGTTCTCTTTTAGGGGTTCTCTTCTTCCTAGAGAACAGAGGTGTATTGCATGGAGATGTACGGGCTATCAGGGCTCCATTTGACATGAGGGCCTTGACATACTTTGAAATAGCTGCAGTTTGGGCTAACTTTAGGGGGTATTGTGGTTTCCAGGGCAATGATACGCCCTCTTTTAGCTTGACTGAAACTGGTGGCACCTTTAAGTGACCGTTGTCTTGCGGTCCTGTGGACCATAGACACGTAGGGATTCTGTCAAGTACTTCCTGCAGTATTGAACTTGAAGTTATTGCTTCATGGAGTGTCATCAGGAGAGGCAGAGAACACAAAGCAGATGAGTCTTCTAAAGATAGGGGAGTATGTAACTTCATTCCCCCTTCAGGCGTGTACATGATTGAGGCCTGTAGTCTGGACAACACATCAGCTCCTAGTAGATTGAAGGGACATGTAAAGGACACCACGAATCTGGCAAGCAAATCAGGAAATGTCCCCACTTGGATTGGCTCAGCAAATGGACTGGAGCGGGGCACCC
This sequence comes from Aquarana catesbeiana, assembly GCF_042186555.1. Taxonomy (NCBI): domain Eukaryota; kingdom Metazoa; phylum Chordata; class Amphibia; order Anura; family Ranidae; genus Aquarana; species Aquarana catesbeiana. The sequence goes on along the minus strand of NC_133324.1, from coordinate 676,617,744 downwards.
CATCCATTCCCACACAGGAAACGTGTGTGTGTCTTCTCATAGTGGGAGAAACTCAGATCATCAAAGGCCTGTACGAGTCTAGCAAGATACTTCTTCAGACTCCCCTTTATCTTGGGTAATATCTTGGATCATTGTGGTGTGATCCGTCAATTTCTCCTTTGCCCAGTCGCAGAGTTGTGCACAGAACTCCACGCCTGAGGTGCAGGAAGTGACACTTGTCAGGCAGGCATCATTGAAGGCCGTCTGCATGACCGGCCAAAAGACATGTCCTGCTTTGATTTGGCATAGGCTGATCAAGTCTCTCCAGGCAGCTGAGTAAATTTCTTTTACCTGCACTATCCTGTGGTAGAAGGGAATTGGCTGCTTCTCTGGGTCAGGCAGACTTGTCACTTAAGCCGCTGCTTGTGATGGAGTAAAAGCGACATACATCACTGGTGCCCCTACTGGTAACCGAGATTGTTGTTGGGGTGGGGGCTGGCAAGGGGCACAGTTCCTTACGGTTGCCAGCATGTGTTTGAGATCCTCTCAGAACTGTGAGTCTGGAACCGGATTGGGGGTTAAATCAGTGGGTGGCCTTGCTGCCTGTTGTTGGTCTTCCCACTCAGACGCTTCTTCATCATTAACATATCCGGCCTGTGAATGTGGTGCTTCCCTATTGGGGAAGACAGGTGTGTGGTATGAACCATCCTGGTTTAAAACAGGAAGGATTGGGTATCAGCTGTGTTTGAGCCTACTGGGTGTACCAAGATGGCCGCCGGCAGGAAGTGCACTGGGCTGGGTAAGTGAAGGCATGGGTGCACTAAGATGGCCGCCGGGCTGAGTTGTCACAGTGGGTTGTGCTTGGGCTGGGGTGGTGAGAAAGGAGTGGTTGTTAGGCGAAGGGCAGTGCTGTCCCTCCCCTCCTTTTGTTTCAAGTTCCAACATAGCGCGGTGGTTCACATATCATCAACTCTGTGATACATAATATAGTACAATCGCCATCTTTCTTAACTTCCTTTTATCCAATTTTCTTTATCACACAGGATTTTTCTCCCTGTTTCTTTAGCAACATAACTTTCGCCACTTCCTTCAACTAACTATTTCAACATCTTCTCTCCTCTTCACAATATCACATTCCTCACAATATCACATTTTAACATTCCTTTCTCTCTCTCTGTTTCTCGGCTAACTGCTTGAGAGGAGAATACGTACTAATGGGTTAATATTCTTTCTCACTGCTCCTTATCAACAAATTCCTTGGGTGGGGGCACATAACGCTGTTCTCCTCACTGCTACTGTCTGCTATAACCCTGTAATGTACAGTTAATCTCAGTACAAGCACGTCAGGGGTAGTAGGGAGCAACGACTTGTGACCCAACAGATCCTTCGGGTAGCCTCCTTCTCTGACTTTCACCAATCCCCAACCCCTCTCGTGTATAGCAAACAGTAAACCACAAATACACTCAGAACAGGACATTACACCTGCCACTCTCTGAACTGCAAAGTTTCAGCAGGCTAAGATAACCCACAGGGGCAGACAACTCACCTTTAACCCCGTTTATAGACATTGTTACACCTCCCGCCCCAGAGGCCGACAGCTCGTCTGGGGGTGAGACATCTGTAACACTTTCAGACTGCAAAGCTAGCAGCTGAGATAACCCTCAGAGGTCCTACAAACCTTGAATAAACCGTCTATAACCGTCTGCTACAAGGAAACATCTCATCCCAGAGGCCGACAGCTCATATGGGGATGAGAACACACATACACACATGTAGCACTTTCAGCCTGCTGAGTTTCGTAGCCAAAGAATGGCAGACAGTGAACAGATAATACAGACAGCAGAAACCCATCGGCAGGTTCGTTAAAACAGCCTCAGGCGAGGTAATGATTACTGCCTCTAAGACAGTCTCAGCATACCGTCAGAATCCAGCGGTCAACCAAAAGACAAGAAAGTGGTACAGTGGTAAGAATATAAAAAAACTTACCGTACTGTTAGGGCTGCGCAAACCTCCCCTCGTGTCTTATCAGTTTAGCCGCTCGAAACGTTATCACGGTCTGGCTTCGATTGTAGCCTGAAGCTCCCGGGTTTCGGCACCAGCTGTTAAGGATAAGATTAAGAGCCTCAATCGAGTTCAAGGTTATCTGCTGCTGTCTCTAATTGGAAAATGTGGATATGCATGCATATAAAAGTAAAACTCTCTGAGACACGCTCACAGCAGGATTACTTCTTACCCTTCTGATTTATTCAAGGCGGTGCTAATGTTTTATACACAAAAATACGTCATTGCTATGTTAGTCTAATAGGTACATCTCATTGGTTAAGATATTAAAGAAGATGGAGAATCTTCATAACGAGGTTTGGCTGTCCCTGGTTTTATCTTCAGTTCCGCGTTCTTCTGATGTGTGGGATGTAGGGGGAACCCGCCATCTTGAGAAAATACAGGAACAGAGCAAACCTGTAATACTTATATAATGAGTAAGGAGAAAAATATGTATGCACATTAAGAAAATAGACATTTTCAGATTATTATTATTTACATCACATTCCTTCACAAGGGTACTTATTTTGACTCCATCTGTTGTTACAGTGACGTATAGATATAGGAGAAAATCTGCGCTAAACCCCAACAATGTATATATAAAGTTGATACACATATATATAAAATGAATATTAAATAAAAAGGTGCAGCATCTAAAAAAAACAGAATATCCAGCTCATGAAAATGTACAAAAAGAAAAAATGCGCAACCAAAAAAAGTGAAAAAATGGGAATTGATTAGTGTATGTGAAAAAAACCCAAAAATTATTTTTGCAGATAACTACTGCAATCAATTACTGTGATTAAATATAGACAAGAAATGTTAAATTAATTATAAATTATCTCATGGAGTATAGTCCACACAATGCTAAAAAACGTGGCACACGGATGCAAACTTCATGGGGCATCAAAAACGATTTTTTTGTTCATCAATAATTAAGACAAACAATGCCGCTTACCAGTGTGGATCTCAGATTATAGAGATCAAACGAGCACACACATAAAGAATTTTCAAGCTCAGCAATAGCAGAATCCCTCCTCCTGTCACGGCTCGGCACTGCTGCGATGTTCCTTACTGACTTTTTCCAGGCGATAAACTCCATTCAAAGATGTATGTTATAAAATAGAAGAGAGAGGCGTCATGGTGCAGTACTCAATTTATTCAAAAGGTTTCCTTAAGCACTGACATCCAACAAAAGCGGTATAAAATGTTCAAAACAGCCACGGCTCAAGCCAGCCAGCTGATGCGTGGTGACGTCAGGACCTGTAGCTCCACTCAACGCATTTCCCCGTACAAGGCATCGACTGGGAAAAGAGGCAGTGTCTGGGCATCACACACCACGCTTTTGCAATGTATGCAGGAGAGACATCGGAAACATCAATATGCGCTGAAGCCACTGGTGTCACCGGTGTGACAAAAACATAAGCAGCAATTATCTTTGAAAAGTTATACCAATAATTAGCCTGCGCTCATGTGGTATATTAAAAAGCCATGAACACTAAATAAAACAATTGTTAGACTGTTCAAAAAATGAATATATGTACAAAATTGTCATAATTAAATGGATACATTACTACATCATAACTTGAGTACATAAAAGGACATGGTGCATATGCACAAATACTCAAACAAAAAACGTATATACCATATGTAATACTATTTTTAAAAAATATATATATATAAAATTCTGATTAAAAAAACATACATTATATATATTGAAAAAACTTTATTAAAACCTTATTAAAAAAACATGAGTGGAGTTTTAGGATGAACAAAAACCAATCTGTTTCATCCATCTACCTCCAACTTCTGCTGCAATTTATACCATTGGAGGTAAAACTCCCGCAGGATTGACAGCAGAGGGAATACTTTAAAAACTTTAAAAACCCTTGTACACCAGCAACATGTACCATAAATTAAAAAAAACTATATTTTTACTTGCATATATAAATATATATATGCACATATAGTGACATCCCTTGCTGAGACCTCTATGCCTAGCCTGTATAAGCAGATACAATCACCGAGGAAGTCTTTATCAGATATCTGAACTCACCAAATACCTTATATCAAGGAAGATCTTTATTGAATGCAGCAGATTACAGCAGACAACAGGATGTGGCAGACAACTGAAAGCATGGTATTTGCAGGTCAAAATATGGGAATGCATTCCCGAATGTGAGCAAATTACATGAGGCCTTCAGACAAGCAGCCATCTCTTATTCCATACAGACAATGTGAGAGGAAGGGGGATACAGGAAAAGATGGTGCAATAACCAAAATAACAACAAGATGGCAGTATATCAACCAACTATACTAAAGCCAAATAAACAATAGCTTAGGACATTAATATAAATTCTCAGTTCACAGTAATATGAACATTAACTAACTATGAATTGTATTATGTTTTCACACAACACGTTACAGCACAGTACTGCTTAGGCACAGTTAACATTTCTAGATGTGCCCTGTGACATAACACATCTTAATTTTTTGTGTTTAGGTTATCACTTTATGATGATAAAAATACCTTTACATCAGTGGGTGTAATAAATGTCAAAATGTGCTATAAAAAAAGGGAAGGTAAGGATGCTTAGCAGTTTGAGAATGATTTTGGGACAAGTAGACCATAGATAGTATAGCAAAGTTATGGGTGGCCATTAGTGTGAGGAAACAGTCTGACTGTGAGGTTTTAGATTGTCATCAGAGGTGGATGAATGGTTTACAGGATAGGTGAAGTATAGATGGTCATCAGTGGGGAAAATAATACCTATCAGTAGGGATGAGCTGAACACCCCCAGATTCGGTCCGCAGCAGAACATGCGAACAGGCAAAAAATGCATTCGAACACGCGAACACCGTTAAAGTCTATGGAACACGAATGTGAAAAATCAAAATTGCTCATTTTAAAGGCTTGAATGCAAGTTATTGTCATAAAAAGCGTTTGGGGACCCGGGTTCTGCCCCAGCAGACATGTATCAATGCAAAAAAAAAAGTTTTAAAAACGTCTGTTTTTTCCGGAGCAGTTATTTTACTAATGTTTAAAGTGAAACAATAAAAATGAAATATTCCTTTAAATATCATGCCTGGGGGGTGTCCTTAGTATGAGTGTAATGTAGTGCATCTTTCCCATGTTGATAACAGTGCCACAGCAAAATTACATTTCTAAAGGAAAAATTGTAATTTAAAACTGCTTGCGGCTGTAATGTATTGTCAGATCCCGGCAATATAGATAAAAATAGCAAAAAAATGGCGTGAATGTCACCCCCAAAATCAATACTATACTCTTCAGGTCTGGTATGGATTGTAAGGGGAACCCCACACCCAAATTTGAAAAAAAATGGCGTGGGGGTCCCCCAGGCCCCCAGGCACTATATACTCTGAACAGCAGTTTATATACTATACGGCCTGCCCTATATACCCTGCAGAAAATTGGGCCTTAGGTGTTGGTAGTGCCAGAACACTGTAAGCCCTCACAGTTACTCTTGTTGGACGCAGAAACGGGCCCTGCTGTGAAATATTATTCTAAGAATTGTAATTACATGCCCCTGTTAAACATGAGCAGAAAAATTGGGTCTTGGGTAGTGGTGGTGGTGCCACAACACTCTAACCCCTCACAGATACTCTTGTTGGGCGCAGGAACAGGCCCTGCTGTAAAATATTATATCAAAAATTGTAATTACATGCCCCTGTTAAACAGGGGCAGAAAAATTGGGCCTTGGGTGGTGGTGGTGCCCACAACACTGTAAGCCCTCACAGTTACTCTTGTTGGATGTAGGAATGGGCCCTGCGTCCAACAAGAGTGGTGGGCCTTGTATGGTGGTGGAACAGGCCCCGCTGTGAAATATTATATCAAAAATTTTAATTACATGCCCCTGTTAAGCAGGCGCAGAAAAATTGGGTCTTGGTTGGTGGTGGTGGTGTCCTAAACCAAAAATATTGTTGGAAGCTAGCATCATCAAGATTGAGGAGGAATAGGATAATCAGCATAGGTAGTCTTCATGGGATCCCTAATCCATAGCAAATTCAATCAGTTACATCAGCATCAGGTGCTTGATAGCTGCTGATCCAAGACTGATTCATTTTTATGAATATGAGCCTATCAACGGAGTCTGGACAGGTGCACTCTTTTGCTATGTACACACGATAGGATTTTCTGACAACAAAACCGTGGATTTATTTCCGACGGATGTTGGCTGCAACTTGTCTTGCATACACACGGTTGCACAAATGTTGTCGGAAATTCCGAACGTCAAGAACGTGGTGACGTACAACACGTACGACGAGAAGAGAAAAGTGAAGTCCAATAGCCAGTGCGGCTCTTCTGCTTGATTCCGAGCATGCGTGGAATTTTGTGCGTCGGAATTGTGTACACACAAATTTGTCGGAAAATTTGAGAACCAGCTCTCAAAATTTTGTTGTTGGAAATTCCGACAACAGTAGTAGAAACTGTACACACTGTATTAGATACTGGGTACACCACCAGAAAAGTAGTAGAAACTGTACTACAGCTGCACTGTATTGTGTACTGTGTACACCACCAGAAGTGTAGTAGAAACTGTACACACTGTATTAGATACTGTTTACACCGCCTGTACTGTATTAGCAACTATACAACGGCTGCACTGTATTGTATACTGTGTACACCACCAGAAGTGTAGTAGAAACTGTACACACTGTATTAGATACTGTGTACACCACCAGAAAAGTAGTAGAAACTGTACTACGGCTGCACTGTATTGTGTACACTACCAGAAGTGAAGTAGAAACTGTACACACTGTATTAGATACTGTGTACACCACCAGAAGAGTAGTAGAAACTGTACTACGGCTGCACTGTATTGTGTACTGCGTACACCACCAGAAGTGTAGTAGACACTGTACACACTGTACTAGATACTGTGTACATCGCCTGCACTGCATTAGAAACTGTACTATGGCTGCACTGTATTGTGTACTGTGTACACCACCAGAAGTGTAGTAGAAACTATACATACTGTAATAGATACTGGGTACACCGCCTGCACTGTATTAGAAACTGTACTACGGCTGTACTGTATTGTATACACCACCAGAAGTGTAGTAGAAACTGTACACACTGTATTAGACACTGTGTACACCACCAGAAAAGTCGTAGAAACTGTACTACGGCTGCACTGTATTGTATACTGTATATATATATATATATATATATATATATATATATATATATATTTATATTTATATTTATTAATACAAATGCACTGACTGAATATCGAGTAAACACAGAATATATAGTCTATGCTAAATGCGCAGTATTATATAGTGGGGACGGAAAGTATTCAGACCCCCTTAAATTTTTCACTCTTTGTTATATTGCAGCCATTTGCTAAAATCATTTAAGTTCATTTTTTTCCTCATTATTGTACACACAGCACCCCGTATTGATAGAAAAACGTAGGATTGCAAGAAAAAATGAAATATCACATGGTCCTAAGTATTCAAACCCTTAACTGTGATACTCATATATTTAACTCAGGTGCTGTCCATTTCTTCTGATCATCCTTGAGATGGTTCTACACCTTCATTTGAGTCCAGCTGTGTTTGATTATACTGATTGGACTTGATTAGGAAAGCCACATACCTGTCTATATAAGACCTTACAACTCACAGTGCATGTCGAGCAAATGAGAATCATGAGGTCAAAGGAACTGCCCGAAGAGCTCAGAGACAGAAGTGTGGCAAGGCACAGATCTGGCCAAGGTTACAAAAAAATTCTGCTGCACTTAAGGTTCCTAAGAGCACAGTGGCCTCCATAATCCTTAAATGGAAGACATTTGGGATGACCAGAACCCTTTCTAGAGCTGGCCGTCCGGCCAAACTGAGCTATCGGGGGAGAAGAGCCTTGGTGAGAGAGGTAAAGAAGAACCCAAAGATCACTGTGGCTGAGCCCCAGAGATGCAGTCGGGGATGGGAGAAAGTTGTAGAAAGTCAACTATCACTGCAGCCCTCCACCAGTCGGGGCGTTAGGGCAGAGTGGCCCGACGTAATCCTCTCCTCAGTGCAAGACACATGAAAGCCTGCATGGAATTTGCTAAAAAAACACCTGAAGGACTCCAAGATGGTGAGAAATAAGATTTTCTGGTCTGATGAGACCAAGATAGAACTTTTTGGCCTTAATTTTAAGCGGTATGTGTGAAGAAAACCAGGCACTGCTCATCACCTGTCCAATACAGTCCCAACAGTGAAGTATGGTGGTGGCAGCATCATGCTGTGGGGGTGTTTTTCAGCTGCAGGGACAGGACGACTGGTTGCAATCAAGGGAAAGATGAATGCGGCCAAGTACAGGGATATCCTGGACGAAAACCTTCTCCAGAGTGCTCAGGACCTCAGACTGGGCCGAAGGTTTACCTTCCAACAAAACAATAACCCTAAGCACACAGCTAAAATAACGAAGGCTTCACAACAACTCCGTGATTGTTCTTGAATGGCCAAGCCAGAGCCCTGACTTAAACCCAATTGAGTATCTCTGGAGAGACCTAAAAATGGCTGTCCACCAAAGTTTACCATCCAACCTGACAGAGAGGTTGGAAGGAGGAATGGTAGAGGATCCCCAAATCCAGCTGTGAAAAACTTGTTGCATCTTTTCCAAAAAAGACTCATGATTGTATTAGATCAAAAGGGTGCTTCTACTAAATACTGAGCAAAGGGTCTGAATACTTAGGACCATGTGGTATTTCAGTTTTTCTTTTAATAAATCTGCAAAAATGTCAACAATTCTTTGTTTTTCTGTCAATATGCTGTGTGTACATTAATGAGGAAAAAAATGAACTTAAATGATTTTAGCAAATGGCTGCAACATAACAAAGAGTGAAAAATTTAAGGGGGTCTGAATACTTCTCATCCCCACTGTATATATATATATATATATATATATATATATATATATATATATATACACACACACACACACACTAGACTGACTGAATATACAGCGGGGACAGAAAGTATTCAGACCATCTTAAATTTTTCACTCTTTGTTATATTGCAGCCATTTGCTAAAATCATTTAAGTTCATTTTTTTCCTAATTAATGTACACACAGCACCCCATATTAACAGAAAAACACCGATTTGTTGAAATTTTTGCAGATTTATTAAAAAAGAAAAACTGAAATATCACATGGTGCTAAGTATTCAGACCCTTTTCTCAATATTTAGTAGAAGCACCCTGTTGATCTAATACAGCCGTGAGTCTTTTTGGGAAAGATGCTAAATGTTTTTCACACCTGGATTTGGGGATCCTCTGCCATTCCTCCTTGCAGATCCTCTCCAGTTCTGTCAGGTTGAATGGTAAACGTTGGTGGACAGCCATTTTTAGGTCTCTCCAGAGATGCTCAATTGGGTTTAAGTCAGGGCTCTGGCTGGGCCATTCAAGAACAGTCACGGAGTTGTTGTGAAGCCACTCCTTCGTTATTTTAGCTGTGTGCTTAGGGTCATTGTCTTGTTGGAAGGTAAACCTTCAGCCCAGTCTGAGGTCCTGTGCACTCTGGAGAAGGTTTTCGTCCAGGATATCCCTGTACTTTGCCGCATTCATCTTTCCCTCGATTGCAACCAGCCGTCCTGTCCCTGCAGCTGAAAAACACCCTCACAGCATGATGCTGCCACCACCATGCTTCACTGTTGGGACTGTATTGGACAGGTGATGAGCAGTGCCTGGTTTTCTCCACACATACCGCTTAGAATTAAGGCCAAAAAGTTCTATCTTGGTCTCATCAGACCAAAGAATCTTATTTCTCACCATCTTGGAGTCCTTCAGGTGTTTTTTAGCAAATTCCATGCAGGCTTTCATGTGTCTTGCACTGAGGAGAGGCTTCTGTCGGGCCACTCTGCCATAAAGCCCCTACTGGTGGAGGGCTGCAGTGATGGTTGACTTTCTACAACTTTCTCACATCTGCTGACTGCATCTCTGGAGCTTAGCCACAGTGATCTTTGGCTTCTTCTTTACCTCTCGCACCAAGGCTCTTCTCCCCCGATAGCTCAGTTTGGCCAGCTCTAGGAAGGGTTCTGGTCGTCCCAAACATCTTCCATTTAAGGATTATGGAGGCCACTGAGCTCTTAGGAACCTTAAGTGCAGCAGAAATTTTTTTGTAACCTTGGCCAGATCTGTGCCTTGCCACAATTCTGATTCTGAGCTCTTCAGGCAGTTCTTTGACCTCATGATTCTCATTTGCTCTGACATGCACTGTGAGCTTTAAGGTCTTATATAGACAGGTGTGTGGCTTTCCTAATCAAGTCCAATCAGTATAATCAAACACAGCTGGACTCAAATGAAGGTGTAGAACCATCCCAAGGATGATCAGAAGAAATGGACAGCACCTGAGTTAAATATATGAGTGTCACAGCAAAGGGTCTGAATATTTAGGACCATGTGATATTTCAGTTTTTCTTTTTTAGTAAACTGCAAAAATGTCAACAATTCTGTATTTTTCTGTCAATATGGGGTACTTTGTGTACATTAATGAGGAAAAAAAAATAACTTAAATGATTTTAGCAAATGGCTGCAATATAACAGAGTGAAAAATTTAAGGGGATCTGAATACTCTCCGTCCCCACTGTATATCAAATACAATGCCACTAACTAAATAACCTGCCTGCTTAATCTAAATCAAGCTATCCCTCTGTCCACGCCAACAACACTACACACGGCCGCCGTGTAAGCAGCCTTATATAGTGTGGGGGGTGGACTTAGTCCCCCTGAGCCATGATTGGCCAAAGGCACCCTGTCTTTGGCCAATTGTGGCTGTCTTAGCAGAGCCTGCTGTGATTGGCCAGAGCATGCAGGTCAGGTGCGTGGTTTGGCCAATCATCATACAGCAATGTACAGCGATCTCGCAGTGCATTATGGGGCGTTCCGCGGCGTTCAAATTTTCTGCGAACACACCATAATGTTCGCTGTCCAGCGAATGGGCGAACACCCGATGTTCGGGTCGAACTTATGTACTTAGCATCCCTACCTATCAGCATGCATTTTAATATTTGGAATTGGGTAATATGAATGAAAAGGAAAGAACCCTGTCATGGAGAATGTCTTGTCAGAGAATCAGGTTTGAAGATTTTCCTTCCAAAAGAAACCAGCCATAGAGATGGATGTTGTTACCACCGTGAGTAGTAAAAATTAGAACTGGGCTTCAAAAATATAGGAAACTTTTTTTTTGTACTGAAACTTTCAAGTCGGGGGAGGGCACAAGAAATGGGCTTACAGGAGCCCTTATTCAGAAGACAACTGCCATAGCCCCCTGTTCTGAGTACTCCAGTTGTAAAGGATTTTCTTTGTAGGTTTCAAGAAAATTGTCATTTAAAAAATGCTCTGTTACAAAGATAGTACATACATCAGTAAATTAGCATTCTGTACGTCTCTCTTTAGCATTGAATAGGCCTCTTGTACACAATGTGATGCAGCCGGGCTAGCCCTAACAAAATCAGCATTGTTATAAAGACAAGCCACTGAGGAAATATGATCTAGATAGCTATCAAAAGGCGCACAAAAACTCAGTAGATAATAACAGGTTTCATTTGAAGGCGAACACCGGAAAAAATAAAATCTGAAATGTATATTTTTTATAAATGAAAAACTACGAAAAAATAAAATCTGAAATGTATATTTTTTATAAATGAAAAACTACTTACATAGCTTTTTTCTTTTTTTTTTCCCTTTTGTTTACCATTTTAGGTGATCTATTTGGGAAATAAATATTCCAGAAAGCATAAAGCTTGTCTCAGTGACCTGTTTCAGTTGCATTAAACTTTTGCTGCGTGCAACTTTAGTTTCTCCTATCCAATTCTCTTAATTAAAGGAAGTTACAATTGGCAGCTAAATAATTTGCAACATTGTGCAGTTATTGCGGTAACTTACAATCAGAAAAAGAAGCATTGCTGATGTTTTATGTCTACAGTTCTCCTTTAAATGAGACAGCGGCCACAACTAGTAATCACTACATTTTTCAACTACTGTTTGTATTACGGATAGCTGGACTCCTGGCAAACAGCTAAATACAGAGATTAACCATGTATATGAGAGCTTTGACCTCATATACTTTGGCCACATAGCAAGGTCTGGCAGGAGAGGGGACCTTCTCTGCTGCAGTTTCACTTTCTCTTACAGGTCCGTCCGTCCGTCCCCCTCCTTGATTGGACATTGAAAGGAAATGCAGAACAGTAATGAGCTCACCTCTATGTTACTTCCTGTTAGCATGCAGTTTGCACTGCAGTACAACTGCACCTTGTGCTCCTTCTCCCTCCCCTTCTCTGAGCTCTGCTTGTATAGGAGACTGCTAAAGTTAAATTCAGTTGCTCGCGCTTCTTACATTTAAAAATATATATTTAAAGCAAAACTCCAGCCAGAAATAACAGGGCAAAAATGAATAGTCTATTAAAAGATAAAATAGCAAACCCAACTTTTGCTGCAATATTCACCCACTAGATATCCTAGGTCTGATTGCCAGTATCATTTAACCCACTTCCTCTGAACCCAGGTTATCATGGACCCGCCCCCAGCCTGTGATTGGAGAGTGAAAGGAGAAGCAGCACACTGATGAGCTCATCTCTCTGTGACTCTGCTCTCTCCTCCTATCAGTATTCTTGCCAAAACTGATTGGCACCTTGTACTGCTTTTAACTTTTTCTACTGTACAGAGATGACAAGAACCTGATCCCAGGTCAGATTCAGGTACCCGCACTGCTTGCATTAGAAAGAAATACATTTAATGGTGTACTAATGCTTAGAAAGCTGTATTTTTTTTACTTAGATATCTGCCTAAAGTTGAGAGAGATGAGCTTATCATGGTGCTGCTTCTCCTTTCACTGTTCAGTCACAGTCTGAGACAGGTCCAGAATGACCTGAGCACCTAGGATGTGTGCTGGATGATACTTACCAAGACTGAGGTAAAAAAAAAAAAACAGTACTAAAACTATTTCAAATATGACCCTCACACAGGTGTATGCTTAAGAACGCTCTTGTAAACGGGGCCTAACAAAGATTCGGTTAAAAGCTTTTTTTTTGCATTTGGTGACATTCACTGGCCAAGTTTTAGAAATACGGGTCATTTAAGGGTGATTGTAGCTGCACCCAGTTAGCCTTTTTAAATAGACCCTTTAGACCATTTTTGTTACAGATGGTCAGGAGTCCTCTTTCCGTCAAGGGGCTCTGATTTTCCGGCAGCATCCGCAGGACCTTCAGAGCGCATGCGCCGCTAATGTCAGCGTCTGCGTGCAAGGTGAATATCTCTTAAACCGTAAAGGTTTAGGAGATATTAATTTTACCTACATGTAAGACTTTTTATGGGTAAAATCACCTACAGGAGTATACAACTGCTTTAAAGTGTATCAATAGCCAACATTTTTATCTTAGCTTTGGATAAAGTAAGAAATTGTTAAAATGCATGTTATTTTTTGCTGTTTGTGTCCTTGGGAAGATTTCACTTAACGTCCTGTCCTGGAGATGCACTTCCGGTGACAACGGTAAGATTCTAGAATTCTAATATGTTACCTCCTTGTCTGCCTAGCCACTTCACATCCAGGCCATTTCTGACACTTCGCTCCTACATGTCAAAAATCATAATTTCTTTGCTATAAAATTAGATAGAACCCCCAAACATTATATATGTTTTTTTAGCAGAGACCCTAGAGAATACAATGGCAGTCATTGCAACTTTTTATCTTGCACGGTATTTGCGCAGCAATTTTTCAAACGTGTTTTTTTTTGAAAAAAAAACAGTTTCATGCTTTAAAAAAAAACAAAACAGCAAAGTTAGCCCAATGTTTTTGCATTGTGTGAAAGATGAAGTTACGCCGAGTAAATAGATACCTAACATGTCACGCTTCAAAATTGCACACGCTCGTGGAATGGCGCCAAACTTTGGTACTTAAAAATCCCCATAGGCGACGCTTTAACATTTTTTACTGGTTACATGTTTTGAGTTACAGAGGAGGTCTAGGGCCAAAATTATTGCTCTCGCTCTAACGTTCGCGGCGATACCTCACATGTGTGGTTTGAACACCGTTTTCATATGTGGGCGGTACTTACGTATGCGTTCGCTTCTGCGTGCGAGCTCACGGGGACAGGGGCGCTTTAAAATTTTTTTTTTTTTTTTTTTTTTATTGTTAATTTTACTTAAAAATTTTTATTTTTACACTTTAAAAATTTTTTTTTTTTTTTGATCACTTTTATTCCTATTACAAGGAATGTAAACATCCCTTGTAATAGGAATATGACACGATCAGTCCTCTTTACAGTGAGATATGGGGTCAATAAGACCCCACATCTCACCTCTAGGCTGGGAAGCCTAAAATAAAAAAAAAAAATAAAACGATCGCCGCTTCACAGCTGAAGCGGCGCCGTTTTTTTGAATGCAGAGGCCGGGCGTGACGTCATAACATCGCGCCCGGCCTCCGAACGATCATAGAGACTCCGGCGACCATCTGGTCCGCCGGAAATCTCTATGGTGAACATCCGGCTCCGGCGGATCCGCTATCCGACTCACCGATCGCTGAGGTGAGTCGGTAGTAGCACCGGAGGGCGGCGGGAGGGGGGGACGTCCCCTCCCGCCGCCCGTAAGAACGATCAAGCGGCAGAACAGCCGCTATGATCGTTCTTATGGTGTACGGAATCGCCGGCTGAAAATGCCGGTATCTGAATGATGTCTGTAGCCTCAGACATCATTCAGATATAAGCCCCGAAAGTCGAGGACGTCATATGACGTCCTCCGGATGTCAAGCGGCTAGACAGTATGGGCACCTGCTGACTTGGCACCATCTACAGGCAGCCTAACTCTTCAATAAGACACAAAAATTGAATCCAACACAATTTTACTTCCGCTAACTGCAGCACAGAGGATGTTTTCCAGTCTTTATCAAGTGTGAGAAGACAATGACTTTCCTAAGCCTTGTCTTTGTAAATAACTATCACTAACAGGGAAACAGGGAAGAAATTATAAGACTCTAGCTAGGACTAAACTAACTTGTTCCAAACAGGAGGGGGGGACAGAAGAAGATACCAAAAAAACACATTAGTAAATACGTTGTTGTAGCCAAAAACTACCACTAGATGTCAGTACACTACAAAACAATAAGAATCTGATTTAGTTCAATACAACACAGAAAATACTTGAAAATGTATCAAAACTGTGGTTATCGGATTCATTTATTCACTTATCAATTAAGATTCAGCAGTGACACAGACAGCAAAGTCCTACACCTAATCTATCCAAAACAAATATACATTTTTGCTATATTCAAAACAGATAATGCTGGCAATACATAGTCTATAATAAAATGCAGCACCAAAAACAGCCTAACACTGATACTGACATTTTTTTGCCAGCTTCCTAGATGCCAAGTGTCCCCTGTACAACACCCAAAATGAAAAATGTGAGGACTTAATAGATCTAATTTCGCAGATTTTTTAATAAAGCATAATAAAATAATAATTATTCATAGTTTTCATCATTACTTTTCTTTGTTCAAAAGTGGCTACACATTTTTGCCTTTAAAAAACTGAAAAAAAAATCAGAACAAGAAGTATGTGCCTATGTCGTTATTTACACAATTCTTTATTTCAATCTTCTCAATTCCTCTTTGTGCAAAGCACATCCCTTCAAAATGCCATTGTATTCAATGGAATGCAATCAGAGGCGTCCAGTGCAAGGAGCCACAGTTGTTCTGCATCAGTATAACAATACAGCTATACACAAGCTGGGGCATAGATGTGGGCTATTGAAACACAATAACCACACTGTATCTATGCAGCTCAGTTCCTTACCTGATTACAGTAATAGATATAATGTCTATCCTAAAGGGAAATTAGAATTCCTTTTGTTTAAATTTATTTAAAATTTTTGTTAAAACATTAAAAAAATATTGATTTATAGAACATCTTTATTTTACCAATAAACATGTTACAAAGTAAGTTTACATACAGTAGCAATGTGTTTTGCAGAATATTGTTTGACCTATGCCAGTAGGGACACCAAAGTCATTCAGGTCTTCAGGTAATAGACCAGACTATTGTTATTATTATTATACAGGATTTATATAGTGCCAACAGTTTGCCCAGCGCTTAACAAAATGAAGGTAGACATAACAGTTACATTACAATTTGGTACAAGAGGAATCAGAGAGCCCTGCTCGTTAGAGCTTACAATCTAAGCAACTATGGGTGATATCTTGTCTTTCAAGTTGGGAGTTGGGTGTATGGATGCATCAATGGAACATTTACCCAAAAAGCCTACATTTCCATTTTTTTTCTTTTTTTATGATTCAGTCAACCACCATTTCCTAGATATTTGTATATTTTTTCCCAGTGTTACTGTCCTCCACTGTAGCATATCTAGTGTCCTGCTCTAGTCAGACTAAATTTTGTTTTTTGCCTTCACTGTACTCAGTGGAGTGTTGATTTATTTTTTTGGTCTGGTCAGGTTTTCGTAAGTTTTATTGTTCCCATCTGCCTCTGGAAGAAGCCTCCAGGACACGGAATGGTAGAACCAACCACTGATTTATGTATATTTATCAGAACCTAGCCAATTCCTGGGGAGGGGGTGCTCAGAAGGTGGCTGATGAGGGGATAAATGTTTGGGAGGCTTGATCAGAGCGTTGTTGTCCTGGGGCTGCTACCCCTGTGATGTAGCCTGTGTACTGGAGTTGCTGTTCGAGCCTTAGCAGGTGCTGGGCTGAGGGCTTGGAGGAGATATGCTAAAAGGATTTTTGCTGTAAGGCATCATCTTGGAGTCTAGTCTGGAGAAGGATCTTTGTCTCCTTTTGTTCCAAGGAGACTGGGTGGCAGACAGCTGTCTTATGACATTGTGAGTAAGACCTGGTTTTGGACTCTCAGGTTTACCTGTGCTAGAGGAAATTGAGTGCCAGAGGTTACTGGAAGGACTGGGTCTGCTTTTACAGAGACCTAGAATTACTGGCCATTTCCTATTACCTCCAGACAAGGCTGTTTTAAGAGGAAGTTTGTCCTCCTGTTGATTCCTGCTATCATTTTAGAGTACCCCTTCTGTTCCAGTTTATACAAATACAATTCACAAAAAGACATCCTCTACGCTGAGTCTGTATTGTCAGTATGTTTGGAACTATGTCTGTGGCAAGCAGCCTTTGTACCAGCAAGGACACCTTCTCTTCTTTCTACCACCTTATTTACAGTCCCTGTTTCATAAACAAGATAGAGAGGGGAGTGTGAAGCTGACTATGTAATGATGGCATGCCAGGGACATGAAACAGATTCCTGGCATGCAAGTCACGCAATCATGCAAAACGAGGAAAAATGAGGATCAGAAAATGAGGATCGGGGCCGCTCTGTGCAAAACCCTTGCACAGAGCAGGTATGTATGACATGTTTGTTATTTAAAAAAAAAAAACTTTACATTTACTTTAATGACACCCCAAAAACAGGTAGCAAATGTAATGTATTGCCCTGTTAGAATACATTGTTCATGTCTTTTGTGCAACAACTACATTAACCAGTAGATAGCAGTGTTTTTAGCTGCATCTATGATTCAACTCTGTCTTTTCTCTATATAATAAAGCTTCATGTTTCCTGTCTGCAGTTTAGCAACAAAGCCCATGTGGACTGTGCACTGGGTCTGTTCTGTAGGGCTATATACAGAATTTCTAACAGGTTATGGGCCCAGGCATAGCCCAGACACCCACCCAGTCACCCAGAGAAAAGCTGAGAACCCAGTCATAGCCCAGTCATAGCCAGCTACAGCAGACAAGGGCAAGAAAAATCCACAAAAAGATGACTGCAAAAGAATAAAAGGACATGGCCAGTAACACAGCTTTCATTTGCAAATCTGACAAACCTGAACAAGCAGTCTTGAATATTCAAGAGAGGGTACATGAAACTGTATAAATGAAGTCAAGCAAGAATACCCTTCAGGAGAGTGGATAGAGAAAGACCAAAAAGCTCAAAGGACAATCACTCTTAGCATAGAAGATGATCAAATCATCTAAAGAAATGTGGACAGGATTACAAAAGGTGCATGAAAGAGCTAATCTCAGCAAAAGCAGAAAACAGGATTATATCAGACACACCTTGGAAATGGTTAAATGCCTGAAAGGTATAGGAAAATAAACATTTTCATGTTGCAGCACTATTACTCAGTGGTTTACCAGAAAGTTATGAAACGCTTGTCACAGCATTTGATGCACATTCAGATGTTGAACTGATATAGGGATATGTTAAGGGAAAGCTTGTGGATGAATACAACCATAAAACAGAAAGCATTAGTGACAGTACTTCTGTCGCAGAGTCTGCTTAAAAGACGAAAAATGGGAATAAAAACAGTATCGTGCAACAAAAAATATGTAAATGCTTTGTGTGCAGGAAACAATGCCATTTAAAAGCAGATAGCAAAATCTGGAAAACTAGACTGAAAAAACAATTTAAATTACACAAGGCCAAAAGTTGTGAAGGCAGAAACATATTTTGCTTCAGATGATGAATATGTTTTTCATTTCAAAACTCACACCTCATCTTTGCAGGCATGGTCTGCTGATTCAGGACAAATGACAGAAATCTCTTTATTCACCTTAACCACTGTAAAACAGAAAACCTCACCACAGCTAATGGCCAAATAATGGAATCAGAAGGAATAGGAGACAGTTTTCTTTACTGTCCTATTTCCCAGAGTGTCACCAGAAACATACCTATGAAAAATGTCCTCTATGTCCCTGCTCTTGAAAATAATCTTTTGCCAGTGAAGAAGCTCACAAAACAAGGCAATGTAGTGACCTTCCAAGTTTACAGTTGTGCCATCACTAAAGGAGATATCTTACTTGCAAAGGCTAAAATTACAGATGAACTGCATCAGCTGAACTGCAATGAGGTGGTTAATACTGCCAAGGAGGAAAAACATTCAAACTGCATTCACACAGGGCACAGATGCCTTGGGCACAGCAGTCCTGACATAATAAAGAAATTAATTGGCGATGACTATGCAAGTGGAATAAAAATGAGTCCATATGGACACTGCATCACTGAATATGTTTGGTGATTATATATATGATTATATGTATGCTATAATTTAGCAATTTATTTTTATTAATTTGCACATATTTGTTGGGGGAGGCACAACAAAAAAAGTTTGAATTAGTTTAAAAAGTATTTTTGTCTGATGTGAGTTCTTATTTCATTCTTACTTACCCATGTGCACTGATGGATTGATTAGGGGTCCAAAGAACTCCTAAAACCAGTTCACCAGGGAGGGGGCCTATAACTAGCCTGGTATACGCATATTCATCACACTGAGTTGCACAGGGATTCAGAGCGCATTTCTGTGCAATTCTAGAGTGAACAGACACTAAAGCACTTTTCCCATTGAAGAACGAATTTTGAGTCGATGTTGTTTGATGCATTTGGTACCATGTCAATGTTGTTTGAAACAATTTTTAATCGGTTGAATGTTGGGTGAATCTCCTTTGAAAATGGGTCAAAACAGGTGAAAATAGGGTGAATGTAGAAAATCTAATCTTGGTCGAAAATTGTGTGAGTTTCTGGTGAATTTCCTGATAAATCAATGATATATACATGCTATGTGAACTTTAGGCTTTAGCAGCAGGTCAGCCTTATATGAACTATGTGTTGAACACACTCAACAGTGGTGGCAGACAGCAGCATTTTTATTTACATATATACAGTATATATGTACACACTAAAACTGTATGGTCATTTTCTTTCTTTCGGTTTTAGTGAATCAGTTCCAATGAAGGTATGCACAACAGAGATAAACACTCAGACTATCCAATGCCAGGTGACATACTGTATACACAGTATGATGAAAAATAACAAGAAACCCAAGTTAAATAATGTGAAATAAAGCAAATTATTTTTCCTGACCCATCTCACGTCAGCACACAACGGGTTAACACCTCCTCCAGAGCCCCACGTAACCACCTGTACCTAGCTGAATAAAAGACAGCCCCTCTCCCAACTAGAATGTTCTTTTTTGGTCTGCTCCAGATCATCTATTGATTGTAGTTGATAACTGCCAAACCTACCCCTCCATGTTCAGCCTCTCGTGGAGTTGGAAGACCCTGAATGCTGAAGGTAAATCCTTCTAAAAACTGGGTGCCTTTTTGTGCCAAGGCCTCAGGCAAAATTATGCCTAAACAGCATTGACATTGTACAGGTGTGGTATTTATAAGAGCTCTGCAATGTCATCATTGTCCCTCCCTTGTGTTTTTTCCCGTCTTTATATGCAGTGCGCCGCGCTGCTCTCCCAGCTTTATTGTCAACCTGAGAGCAGCTATAAATGGTGTCACAGGGGGCAGGGAGATGGGCAGCATGGGATGAGAACCGCCAGATGCCATGCAATGATGTAAATGATCTTGGAGGTCTGCAGTTGGGAGGGCTTTTCTCCCTCTCTCTCTCTCTCTCTCTCTGCAATCCTGCCAGGTAAAGGACTTACCTCAGATTCCGAGTCTCCTGTCTGTCTCTGGATGTGCTGTCCTGGCTCCCCTGCTATGCTGTATACGTCTGTGGGTTTGACAGTCTGACTGTTTTTTGTCTCAGACTCTAAGGCCCCATTCAAAAGCGAAGCGTTTTCAGACAGAAAGTCACGCAAATTTGCAGTGTTTTTTACAGCGGTTTTGCCACGATTTTGTACAGGTCAAAAGCCCCCCAAGTAAAATGCAGAAAAATGCCCAAATCTGCCTAAAAAAAGTTCCAGAATTTGTTTGAGCTTCAGGCGTTTTGGAGCTTCTGGCTTAAGGTGTTTTGGAGTGGAGATGTGAACAAAAGAGAATAATTGATTTTTTCCCCTCCAGCGTTTTTTAGGTTCAGGCTTCAGGCTACAAAAAGCTCAGGTGTGAATGGGGCCTAACTGTGTCTGTTGTCTGCCTTTGGAAGTGCTGTCTGGGCTCACCTGCTGATGCTTCTAAAGTGAGTGGATGATCGCAGATGGCTCTTAGACAGGGTACCATGTTTTTTGGTGAGAGGTAATATGCTTTTTTCCATATATTTTGTGCAAATATGAGCTTGCCACACCTGTTAGTGGCACAGAAGATTAGCAAAGGTAGGAGGGGGTGACGTGGGACATGGTTCTTAAAAGAGTGCCCAAGGAAATTATGCAAATTAAGGTATTTTGCATTATTTTAGGAGCAGAAACCCTGAACGCAAACGCTTCAAAAAACATAAGACCCGCCAACGATCACAGGATGACAACACCTAACAGGTTGTCACATTTATTAAGCATGTGGTCAATACACTCTGAAGGAGTTGTTTCTACTTTCCCTGTGAAGGGACAGGATCCAGCAAATTGGCACATGCGTTTATGCCAGCATGATAGAAGATGTCTTGCTAAGCTCAGGGTGCATTTTGGGCCTGCATGCAGTCTGCAGTGGCAGAGCAATAAAATTGCACAGGTTGACTCACAAGGATGTGGTTGTGCAAAATTCTAAGCCCTATTAAGGCGGCTATAGCAGAAAGTATGCTGCAAATATCCACTCCACAAGCAACACCCATAATGATAGAGTGTAAATCGCTCGCTGATGAAGGATGGTCTTTTCCCATAAGTATAGAGCCTAAAGTGCTCATTGATGAAGGATGACAGAGACCTCGTCAGAAGACCAATATACAGTAACAAGTTCTCTAAGCTTTATCCAAATAGGATGGCTGATGTATGTTTATGCACTGCACCTCCAGGGGTGGATACTGACCTCTAGTGTCTGGGGCAGTAATTGTCTTTGCCTTTTTATAACTCGGTTACCTTCAGAGATCATATGGATGAGAAAGTGGACTTGTTCACACCAGATACAGTCCAGTGAATTTTAATTCTGCTTTAAGAATGCATGGACAGTGTCTAACGCGCTCCCGTAGACGTCCTAACGACGAAACGCGTAGGGCGTGGCCTAATCTGTGCTTCCCAACACTACTTACTTACCAGAGCTGAAGGTTAACCGAGACGTTTTACTTCTTTGCTTGATTTATACTGTGAAATTGTGAGTACCTCTCCACTTGTTTAATAAATCTTTTTAAAACGATTTTACGCTATGGGCACTCCTTCTCTCTTTTCATATGATACATCACGATCCTGAGTCTGCCATAGATTGCCGTACAGTGGCGCAAAACTGTAACTGCCTGATACCCCTGTAGGGGTGAAGTGATCCGGTGAGTGGCCGCACTTTTAGAGCAAGGATTATAATCACAACAGCACTTGCACCAAGATACTGCACAAGATATATATCAAGATATTACACCAATAAGGATTTAAACGGATTTGATTAAAAGTTTATTGCACAATAAGGACTTTTTTGAATTTGATAGCACGTTTGCACTTTAATAGGAGTGATTTTAGGATACTTTTCAGTTCCTATACCATTTTTTGACATCCCATTCCCCTTCCCCTCTCCTTCCCCTTTCATCCCCCTCCTTTCACATCATATGTCACTTGGAATATAAACCAGCAATACCATGTATGGAATTTGACACCACCACTATTATTTTATATATATATTTATAGTTTGTTCATTATTTATATATTTATAGCCCGTTTAATATTGTGAAAAATACTTTTTGAGGATACCACTACCTGATACTTGCACGTCTTGTTTATATCAAAGAATTTATATACATATACCTTGTTTTAAAACAAGCAGGTAGGGAATTATCATTTAGATATAGGAACAGCACCATACCCTTCTACCACACTAATCAACTCAGCTGTCCCCTTTTATGGTGACGGCTTGTTGGGCGGCAGCAGTTCCATAGGTTTTACTAACACACTTCCACTTCCACTGCGCGTGTTTACTATTCTTTTTATCCTTCACACAAGCCTACTGAACTGCAGAAGGTACAGGAGACCAAACCTTATAGGACAGGCTGCAGATTTAACAGATCACAGTGGAGGTGTCTCAAAGTTACTTCTGACATGAAATCAAGTCCAGAGCAAGCTGCTAAGATGGCTGGAAAGTCTTTTTGAAGGTGCATCCAACCAGTCTCTTCCAGTTGGGGCCAAGGGGCCTGAGTGAAGTTGATGATTGCAGCCTGCTTCTGGAGGGTTTGGACGACAATCATCAAAGACCAGTGGGTCCAGAAGACAGGTGGAAGTACAAGGGAGATTTCCAAAGTTGACCACTGAATTCATTTAATTTATGTTCTACAGATCTCAGAAGAGAAAATGTTTGCAAGATTTTTATACTGCTACAAGACCATCAAGCCACTGATGCGAAGGGATGGGCGAACGGTTTGGGCTGAGCATAAGTTCAGGCCGAACTTTGGTTGTTTGGATATTCGGGCGAACACCGAACAATATGCAATGTTTGGGGCAAATTCGAAATCCGCCGGAACACCGTTAAAGTCTATGGGACTTTAACATGAAAAATCAAAAGTGCTCATTTTAAAGGCTTATATGCAAGTTTTTGTCATAAACATTGTTTGGGGACCTGGGTACTGCCCCAGGGGACATGTATCAATGCAAATTATTTTTTAAAAACGGACTTTTATTCAGAAGCAGTGATTTTTTTAATGCTTAAAATGAAACAATAAAAATGAAATATTCCTTTAAATATTATGCCTGGGGGGGTGTCTATTGTATGACTGTAAAGTGGCGCATTTTTCCCTTGTTTAGAACAGTACCGCAGCAAAATGACATTTCTAAAGGAAAAATTGTCATTCAAAACTGCTCGCGGCCGTAATGTATTGTCGGAACCTGGCAATATACATTAAAATAATCATTAAAAGGCCATTCAGGTCTGGTATGGATATTAAGGGGAACCCCGCACCAAAAGAGAAAAAAATGGCGTGGGGGTCCCCCCCAAAACCCATACCTGGCCCTTCAGGTCTGGTATGGTTTTTAAGGTGAACCGCACACCAAAATTTAAAAAAATGGTGTAGGGGTCCCCCCAAAATCCATACCAGACCCTTATCTAAGCACACAACCTGGCAGGCCGCAGGAAAAGGGGGGGCACTCTCTCGCCCCCCCCTGAACCATACCAGGCCACATGCCCTCAACATGAGAGGGGTGCTTTGGGGTCCCCCAAATGCTGATGGGGACAAGGGGCTCTTCCCCACAACCCTTGCCCGGTGGTTGTGGGGGTCTGCAGGTAGGCGGCTGTAATGAATTGTCGGGTCTTGGCAATATAGGTAAAACTTATTGAAAAAAACGGCATGGGGTCCCCCCCTAGTCCATTACCAAGCCCTTTAGGTCTGGTATGAATATTAAGGGGAACCCCGAACCAAAAATTCAAAAAAAATTGTGTGGGGGGTCCCCCCAAAATCCATACCAGGCCCTTAAGGTCTGGTATGGATTTTAAGGGGAACCCTGCGCCAAAATTAAAAAAAAGGCATGGGGTCCCCCCAAAATCAATACAAGACCCTTATCTGAGCACGCAAACTGGCAGGCCACAGGAAAAGAGGGGGGACGAGAGAGCCCCCCCTCCTGAACCGTACCAGGCCACATGCCCTCAACATGGGGAGGGTGCTTTGGGTCTGACCCCAACTTGTGCCCATGTTGATGGGGACAAGGGCCTCATCCCCACAACCCTTGCCCAGTGGTTGTGGGGGTATGTGGGTGGGGGGCTTATCGGAATTTGGAAGCCCCTTTCTGACACCATGGGTAAGCCCCATGGCATCAGAGGGGGGCGGGTCACCCGTTTACATCACCGGGTGGCCCCGTCCTCAGCTTTATAACAGCTGTCACCAATGGGAAGCGTCACTCGGCAGGAGCCTCACATGGAGGCATTTTTTGTTTTGTTTCTTTTTTCCGTTTATCGGGCGGCGTGATAGAAGATAAATGGACATCGCTGGACATTTTTATTTGTTTTATCTTTTAATAAAGGACTTGTCCCAAGCCGTATCTTGTCTTTTTTACCATTTTTGACACTTTTTTGTGAAATGGTAGGGGTCAATGTATCCCGTTACCAATTCACATAGGGGTGAGGCCGGGATCTGGGGGTCCCCTTGTTAAAAGTGGCTTCCAGATTCCGATAAGCCCCCCCGCCTGCATACCCTGGCTAACCACCGGCCAAGGGTTGTGGGGATGAGGCCCTTGTCCCCATCAACATGGGGACAAGGTACTTTGGGGTCAGACCCCAAAGCATCCTCCACATGTTGAGAGCATGTGGCCTGGTACGGTTTAGGAGGGGGGGCGCTCTCTCGTCCCCCCTCTTTTCCTGCAGCCTGCCAGGTTGCGTGCTCGGATAAGGGTCTGGTATGGATTTTGGGGGGATCCCTACGCCTTTTTAAAAAAAATTGGCACAGAGTTCCCCTTAATTTACATTGACCTGAAGGGCCTGGTATGGATTTTGGGGGGACCCCCACACAATTTTTTAAAAAATGTTTGGTTCGGGGTTCACCTTAATATTCATACCAGACGCAAAGGGCTTGATAATGGACTGGGGGACCCCATGACGTTTTTTTCAATGAGTTTTATCTATATTGCCGAGACCCGACAATTCATTACAGCCGCGATCAGTTTTAAATGACAATTTTTCCTTTAGAAATGTCATTTGGCTGCAGTACTGTTCTAAACACGGGAAAACTGTGCCACTTTACAGGCATACCATAGACACCCCCCAGGCACAATATTTAAAGGAATATTTCATTTTTATTGTTTTACTTTAAGCATTAAAAAAAATTACTTCTCCCGAAAAAACGTCTGTTTTTAAAACTTTTTATTGCATTGATACATGTCCCCTGGGGCAGGACCCAGGTCCCCAAATACTTTTTATGACAATAACTTGCATATAAGCCTTTAATCAAACCGGGAGGGTGTTCAGCTCATCCTTACCGGAAACAACGAATCATCTGGGGGCCTTTCTCCCCCAGTTTTTCTAGTACTTAAGGCAGGAACCTTTTGGCCTGTTTCAGTTTGAAGGATTTAAATGTGTTCATACACACCAAGAAGT
This sequence comes from Aquarana catesbeiana, assembly GCF_042186555.1. Lineage (NCBI taxonomy): Eukaryota > Metazoa > Chordata > Amphibia > Anura > Ranidae > Aquarana > Aquarana catesbeiana. Next base: position 676,591,845 of record NC_133324.1, on the reverse strand, counting down.
TCAAGATTGAGTCCATGCGGACAGTCACAGGGACAGTTCAGCAGGAGGACCAGTTGGTATCAATCAACCGGCTGACTCATACTTCCATGTACTGATCAATGCCGAGCACCAGAGGCGTGTGAGATTTGCGGTGGCCAGATGTCACTTTCAGTTCAGGTGTCTGCCTTTTACAGAATTGGCACAGCCCCAGGAATCTTTTGAACATCTTGTTGGCAGTGGTGGTACCTTGGCCAGGTGGCATATGAGGGCGTTTCAATTTGTCTTCTTTAACCTATGAGCTGTGCTGTCTGTGGATCAGAAAATTGATGTGCCTATACAAATTCAACAATTACTGGAATTTTGGACATCGGCACTGTGCCCTCGCAGCCCAGGAGATAGGATGATTCTGATGCCAGTCTCTGGGGCTGGAGAGTCCACAATCTGAAGAAACAAGTGCAAGGCCAGACTCCCCAAGTATCTTGAATGGCAGGAATCCTTTTCTAGTATTGCAAGCCTTTCAGGATCCTCAAGGGGGCTGAGTAAGGTTGACAACAAGACAGTAGTAGCCTACATTGCCTGACAAGGGGACACCAAAAGTCTTTTCTTGTTACATCTTGCAAAGAAACTTTTCATGGGGCAGAGAACCACTTAGTCAGATAAGGTTGGTCTTCTTGCCAGGGAAGCAAAATCAAATTATTGGTTCAGTTAGGCAGAATATTTTTTTAACAAGTGCCTCATACCAATATTGGCCCTATGGGGCGTTCCAGCTGTAGTTCTCAGGGAGACTTCACTGAACATGCAGCTTCTGATATTTGCAACAGGTTACCAATGCAAAGACTCCGTCATATAAGATAGGTTCACAGTGACATGGAATTTTCTGTTTGATCTTTGTGTCTGGTCGAATGAAATCTTTTATAGCAAGGTCAATAACAGCACCCCAATCCAATGAGACTACTTTTAATTGCCTGGCTATGGAATAGGCTACACTAGAGGTGCAGGCATTCTCATCTGAGGTTGTTCAGACCTTGGTGACCAGATGATCATCCATGCACGCTATCTATAAGAGGATATAAAAGAAGAATGTTTTGTTTGCTCAGCGAAAGCTTTCTCTCCTGCGTTCCCTGCTCTAGCCAATATCCTTGATATTTTACAGTCAGCGCTAGAAGTTGGTCTGGCATACTCCATTTAAGGTACAGATCTCCACTTTATCTTTTCAAAGGCTGCAGATGGGTGCAAAAGCCAGGGACCAGTTGCTTCTTCCAGATGATAATCTATTAATGACCTTGAGGGAAATCCTTGTTCCCTCTGTGAGACTTGGGCTTGGATTTGAGAGCACCCGTTGCTCCAAAAGGTTTTAATTACCATTGAAGTACCTCACGGTAAAACTATTTCTCCTGACAGCAACTAATTCAGACAGAAGGATGTTGAAGATTGCAACACTTTCCTGCAAGGGCCCTTTGGTGTCTTTTTTTCTGTTCTTTTTTTACCAAAGATAGGGATATTACATCTATCTCCAAAGTTCAATTTTAAAGTGGTATCCAGTTTCCAGAAAAACTGGGAAGTAGCCCCTCCGAGTTTCACACGAGAGTCACTGAGTGCACAGCAGGAAGACTGCAGTTTTCTTACACATGGTCGAGTTACTAACAGTATACTTGGTCAAAGAGGAAAGTGTACAGTCTTTTCATTTAGCCATCAGGTCCTCAAAAGTCATCAACTCTTAGTTTACCAGGGTGATTAGATTGGCATGCAGAAAGTACGCTTTTCAGCTCTGAAACTATTGCATGCCTATCTGACTAGAGGGGTGGCAGCCTTTGGGGCAATTATGCCAGGATTGCTTGGAAGATATAGGTAAGGGCTATTTTGAAGGACTGGTGTGGCCTTCATTCAACCTTACAAACTAAATATGCGACCAGCAAGTTTGGGACAAGAGAGATCAATTCTTTCTGGCTTTAGCAGCTTTTCTTTGATTGATTGTCAGTGTCTCTTTTCATTTGTTCTCTCTCGCCCTATATTAGCTTTGGTATATCACGTTGTGTGCTGACATGAGGTGGGCCAGGAAAACGGAAAATTGTTGTCAAATACTTACTGTAATTTTCCTTTCCTGGCCCATCCTCACATCACCACAGAACTCCCTCCCAAGTGGCCTGTCGCAGGCTAAGTTATCGAACATCCTAGTTGGGGGAGGGGCTGTCTTTTATTCAGCTAGGTACAGGTGGTCATGTGGGGCTCCGGAGGAGGTGTTAACCTGTTGTGTGCTGACATGAGGATGGGCCAGGAAAGGAAAATTACAGTAAGTATTTGATAACAATTTTCTGTTATATATACAGTGCCTTGAAAAAGTATTCATACCCCTTGAAATTTTCCACATTTTGTCATGTTACAACCAAAAAGGTAAATGCATTTTATTGGGATTTTTTGTGATAGACTAACACAAAGTGGCACATAATTGTGAAGTGGAAGGAAAATTATAAATGGTTTTCAATTTTTTACACATAAATATCTGAAAAGTGTAGCTTGCATTTGTATTCAGCCCCCTTTACTATGATACCCCTAACTAAAATCTAGTGGAACCAATTGCCTTCAGAGGTCACCTAATTAGTAAATAGAGTCTACCTGTGTGTAATATAATCTCAGTATAAATACAGCTGTTCTGTGAAGCCTTCAGAGGTTTGTTAGAGAGCCTCAGTGAACAAACAGCATAATGAAGGCAAAGGAGCACACCAGACAGGTCTGGTATAAAGTTGTTGAGAAGTTTAACCACTTCAGCCCCAGACAATTATGCTGCCTAAGGACCAGAGGACTTTTCCCAATTTGGCACTGCGTCGCTTTAACTGCTAATTGCGTGGTCATGCAATGCTGTACCCAAACGAAATTTGCGTCCTTTTCTTCCCACAAATAGAGCTTTCTTTTGATGGTATTTGATCACCTCTGCAGTTTTTATTTTTTGCACTATAAACGGAAAAAGACCGAAAATTTTGAAAAAAAGTCATATTTTCTACTTTTTGTTATAAAAAAAATCCAATAAACTAAATTTTAGTCATACATTTAGGCCAAAATGTATTCGGCCACATGTCTTTGGTAAAAAAAATGTCAATAAGCGTATATTTATTGGTTTGCGCAAAAGTTATAGCGTCTACAAGCTAGGGTACATTTTCTGGAATTTACACAGCTTTTAGTTTATGACTGCCTATGTCATTTCTTGAGGTGCTAAAATGGCAGGGCAGTACAACCCCCCCCCCCAAATGACCCCATTTTGGAAAGTAGACACCCCAAGGAAATTGCTGAGAGGCATGTTGAGCCCATTGAATATTAATTTTTTTTGTCCCAAGTAATTGAATAATGACAAAAAAAAAAAAAAAATTACAAAAAGTTGTCACTAAATGATATATTGCTCACACAGGCCATGGGCATATGTGGAATTGCACCCCAAAATACATTCAGCTGCTTCTCCTGAGTACGGGGATACCACATGTGTGGGACTTTTTGGGAGCCTAGCCGCGTACGGGGCCCCGAAAACCAATCACCGCCTTCAGGATTTCTAAGGGCGTAAATTTTTGATTTCACTCCTCACTACTTATCACAGTTTTGAAGGCCATAAAATGCCCAGATGGTACAAAACCCCCCCAAATGACCCCATTTTGGAAAGTAGACACCCCAAGCTATTTGCTGAGAGGCATGTTGAGTCCATGGAATATTTTGACACAAGTTGCGGGAAAGGGACACATTTTTTTTTTTTTTTTTGCACAAAGTTGTCACTAAATGATATATTGCTCACACAGGCCATGGGCATATGTGGAATTGCACCCCAAAATACATTTAGCTGCTTCTCCTGAGTATGGAGATACCACATGTGTGGGACTTTTTGGGAGCCTAGCTGCGTACGGGGCCCCGAAAACCAATCACCGCCTTCAGGATTTCTAAGAGTGTAAATTTTTTATTTCACTCTTCAGTGCCTATCACAGTTTCGGAGGCCATGGAATGCCCAGGTGGCACAAAACCCCCCCAAATGACCCCATTTTGGAAAGTAGACACCCCAAGCTATTTGCTGAGAGGCATGGTGAGTATTTTGCAGCTCTCGTTTGTTTTTGAAAATAAAGAAAGACAAGAAAAAAACTTTTTTTTTTTCTTTTTTCAATTTTCAAAACTTTGTGACAAAAATTGAGGTCTGCAAAATACTCACTATACCTCTCAGCAAATATCTTGGGGTGTCTACTTTCCAAAATGGGGTCATTTGGGGGGTTTTGTGCCACCTGGGCATTCCATGGCCTCCGAAACTGTGATAGGCAGTGAAGAGTGAAATCAAAAATTTACACCCTTAGAAAGCCTGAAGGCAGTGCTTGGTTTTCAGGGTCCCGTACGCGGCGAGGCTCTCAAAAAGTCTCACACATGTGGTATCCCCATACTCAGGAGAAGCAACAGAATGTATTTTGGGGTGTAATTTCACATATTCCCATGGCATGTTTGAGCAATATATCATTTAGTGACAACTTTGTGCAAAAAAAAAAAAAAATTGTCTCTTTCCCACAACTTGTGTCACAATATAAAATATTCCATGGACTCGACATGACTCTCAGCAAATAGCTTGGGGTATCTACTTTCCAAAATGGGGTCATTTGGGGGGGTTTGAACTGTCCTGGCATTTTATGCACAACATTTAGAAGCTTATGTCACACATCACCCACTCTTCTAACCACTTGAAGACAAAGCCCTTTCTGACACTTTTTGTTTACATGAAAAATTATTTTTTTTTGCAAGAAAATTACTTTGAACCCCCAAACATTATATATTTTTTTAAAGCAAATGCCCTACAGATTAAAATGGTGGGTGTTTAATTTTTTTTTTTTACACAGTATTTGCGCAGCGATTTTTCAAACGCATTTTTTGGGGAAAAAACACACTTTTTTAAATTTTAATGCACTAAAACACATTATATTGCCCAAATGTTTGATGAAATAAAAAAGATGATCTTAGGCCAAGTACATGGATACCAAACATGACATGCTTTAAAATTGCGCACAAACGTGCAGTGGCGACAAACTAAATACATTTTTAAAAGCCTTTAAATGCCTTTACAGGTTACCACTTTAGATTTACAGAGGAGGTCTACTGCTACAATTACTGCCCTTGATCTGACGTTCGCGGTGACACCTCACATGCATGGTGCAATTGCTGTTTACATTTGACGCCAGACTGACGCTTGCGTTCGCGTTTGCGTGAGAGCAGGGGGGGACAGGGGTGCTTTTTTTTTTTTTTTTTTTTTCTTTATTTTTTTTTGCTTTTTTATCTTATTTTTAAACTGTTCCTTTCATTTTTTTTTTTAATCATTTTTATTGTTATCTCAGGGAATGTAAATATCCCCCATGATAGCAATAGGTAGTGACAGGTACTCTTTTTTGAAAAAAATGGGGTCTATTAGACCCTAGATCTCTCCTCTGCCCTCAAAGCATCTGTCCACACCAAGATCGGTGTGATAAAATGCTTTCCCAATTTCCCAATGGCGCGGTTTACATCCGGCGAAATCTAAGTCATGAAATGCTCGTAGCTTCCGGTTTCTTAGGCCATAGAGATGTTTGGAGCCACTCTGGTCTCTGATCAGCTCTATGGTCAGCTGGCTGAATCACCGGCTGCATTCTCAGGTTCCCTGTTGAGACAGGAGAGCCAGAGAAAAACATGGAAGACGGTGGGGGGGGGGCATTCCCTCCCACTGCTTGTAAAAGCAGTCTAGAAGCTAATTAGCCACTAGGATTGCTTTTACATGAAAGCCGACCGCTGGCTGAAAAGAATGATACCAAGATGATACCTAAACCTGTAGGCATCATTCTGGTATAACCACTCAAAGTCGTGAATGGCGTACCTGAAGACAAAAAAGTGGTTAACAATAAAACACAGTAAACGGTAAAGTATAAAAAATTGCATACCTGAAAAGCAAACATGATAAAACATAATAACAATAAAACATTGCAGAATAGAATACAATAAAAAAGAGCAGAACAATAGAGAGAGAATAGAGAGAGAGAGAACAATAAAACGACAACTATTTTTTTTAATTTTATATATATATATATATATATATATATATATATATATATATATATATATATATATATATATATATATTTTTTTTTTTTTTTTTTTACACTTTTTTTTGTAACTTACTTTTATAACTGTAACCGGTTCCAGGTTCGGGTCTCTCAAAATGCGATGGCATCTTGGGAGACCCTGTGAAAGAGTGCCTAGTCTGTGCAATGCTGTACCCTACGCTAATACTCAACTAGTGCATGGTAGCGTTCAAAACATTCACCAATGCAAAGACCAGGATTGTCTGGACAGGAGGGACAATAATAGCGGGTGTCACGCCTATATCCGTGCTTGCTGCAGACACATCTTTTTTGGGGGGGTTCGCTGGGTAAGGGTACTCGGGAGGACATAAAGAAAATGCCTCTCATGCAGCCGACTGCATTTGGTTGGGGATGTGAATGGGGGAAGTACGGGCGCTGCAGAAGTGGTGGGTTCCCAATTAGGATTGGTGAATGCAGCAGGAAGGGCATTATGGGCACGACGGGGCTGTGTTTGTCTTCTTGGTGACAGCGGGTCACTACTTGTGCTTGCCACCTCACCAGCTTGAACTGCAGTTATGGGACTCGCCACGTCACCAAGTGTTACTGCAGTGCTGGTTTGACTACGACCGGGGTGTACTAGGCCGCTGGTGCTTGCCAGTTCACCAAAACGTTGCCAAAAAAACTGTTAGTGATCGATCGATACTGCACTTGGGTGGGCTGGGCTGGGCCGGGCGGAGGGGCAAAACGCAGGTGCTAGCAGGTATCTGGGCTGATCCCCCTAACACTGCGTTTTTGGGAACCCTAAACTGCTGGGGATGCTAGTATAGATCTGATCGGATCAGATATTGATCCGTTCAGATACTATACCACTAAGGGAGGCGTATGCTGCGTGCGTGGGTGTTAGCGGTACTGGCGCTAACCTGACGCTGCTTAGGGCTGGTGCTTGCCAGTTCACCAAAATGCTACCAAAAAAACTGTTAGCGATCGCAGAGATCAGGCCTGACTCTGCGAATGCTGCAGTTATGCGTTTAGTGTTTTGTAAGTGACAGTGATCGATCGATACTGCACTTGGGTGGGCTGGGCTGCGCTGGGCGGAGGAGAAAAACGCAGGTGCTAGCAGGTATCTGGGCTGATCCCGCTAACACTGCGTTTTTGGGAACCCTAAACTGCTGGGGACGCTAGTATAGATCTGATCGGATCAGATATTGATCCATTCAGATACTATACCATTAAGGGAGGTGTATGGTGCGTGCGTAGGTGTTAGCGCTACTGGCGCTAATCTGATGCTGCCTGGGGCTGGTGCTTGCCAGTTCACCAAAATGCTACCAAAAAAACTGTTAGCGGTCGCAGGGATCAGGCCTGACTCTGCGAATGCTGCAGTTATGTGTTTAGTGTTTTGTAAGTGACAGTGATCGATCGATACTGCACTTGGGTGGGCTGGGCTGCGCTGGGCGGAGGAGAAAAACGCAGGTGCTAGCAGGTATCTGGGCTGATCCCGCTAACACTGCGTTTTTGGGAACCCTAAACTGCTGGGGATGCTAGTATAGATCTGATCGGATCAGATATTGATCCGTTCAGATACTATACCACTAAGGGAGGCGTATGCTGCGTGCGTGGGTGTTAGCGGTACTGGCGCTAATCTGACGCTGCCTGGGGCGACGCATATCACCGCTGGGCGATCAGGGGGCTAAACCTTTATTCGGTAATAAACGGCGGGTGCCCTGACACTATAAAAAATAAACAAACTAACCAGCGTCACCCGTAATGGTTATACGGTGATCAGTGGTGAAAGGGTTAACTAGGGGGCAATCAAGGGGTTAAAACATTTATTAGATAGTATATGGGGGTTCCTGACGCTATAAAATGCTGACGGCGAACCTAAATATTTACGTCCCTAACTAGCGTCACCAGCGACACTAATACAGCGATCAGAAAAATGATCGCTTAGCGACACTGGTGACAGGGGGGTGATCAAGGGGTTAAAACTTTATTAGGGGGGGTTAGGGGGGTATCCTAGACCTAAAGGGGGTTAATACTAACTGCCCTACCACAGTAACTGTCACAAACTGGCACCATACAGTAATCAGAAAAAAACAAACAAACAAACAAAACACTGCTTGGTGTCAGTGTGACGGGGGGGGGGAGGGGTGATTGGGGGGTGATCGGGGGGCGATCGGGGGTGTTTTGTGTGCCTGGCATGTTCTACTGTGAGGTGTAGTGTTTGTGCACTCACATTGATGTCTTCTCTCCTTGGCGCCGGAACGGAAAATACAGAGCCGAGGAGAGATGACATCATTTCCTTTGCTGCTGTTTAGCATACAGCAGCAAAGGAATGTTCTGATTGGCCGGCAGAGATCACGAGGGGGGGGCCACGAACGGATGGCCTCCCCCTCACCTCCGATCACCGGGGGACAAAAGAGGACCGCCTCGGGCACCGGGGGGGTGTCCGATCCCCCCACCCGCGGGAGGCAGATCACGTGTATGTACGTGATTCTGCCTGCCCATGCCGCCTTGCCGACGTACATCGGGGTGAGGCGGTCCTCAAGTGGTTAAAGCAGAGTTAGGTTATAAAAAATATCCCAAGCTTTGAACATCTCATGGAGCACTATTCAATCTATCATCCAAAAATGGAAAGAGTATGGCACAACTGGATACCTACCAAGACATTGCCGCCCACCTAAACTGACAGGCAAGGGCAAGGAGAGCATTAATCAGAGAAGCAGCCAAGAGATCCATGGTAACTCTGGAGGAGCTGCAGAGATATACAGCTCAGGTGGGAGAATCTGTCCACAGGACAACTATTAGTTGTGCACTCCACAAATCTGGCCTTTATGAAAGAGTGGCAAGAAGAAAACCATTGTTGAAATAAAGCCATAAAAAGTCCTGTTTACAGTTTGCAAGAAGCCATGTGGGGGACACAGCAAACATGTGGAAGAAGGTGCTCTGGTCAGATGAGACTACACTTGAACTTTTTGCCAAAAAAGCAAAACGCTATGTGTGGCCGAAAACTAACACTACACATCACCCTGAACACACAATCCCCACTGTGAAACATGGTGGTGGCAGCATCATGTGGTGGGGATGCTTTTCTTCAGCAGGAACAGGGAAGCTGGTCAGAGTTGATTGGAAATTGGATGGGGCCAAATACAGGGCAATCTTAAAAGAAAACCTATAAGGGTCTGCAAAAGACTTGAGACTAGGGCAGAGGTTCACCTATTAGCAAGACAACGCCCCTAAACATACAGCCAGAGCTACAATGGAATTGTTTAGATCAAAGCATATTCATGTGTAATGCCCCGTACACACGGTCGGACTTTGTTCGGACATTCCGACAACGAAATCCTAGGATATTTTCCGACGGATGTTGGCTCAAACTTGTCTTGCATACACACGGTCACACAAAGTTGTTGGAAAATCCGATCGTTCTAAACGCGGTGACGTAAAACACGTACGGACTATAAACGGGGCAGTGGCCAATAGCTTTCATCTCTTTATTTATTCTGAGCATGCGTGGCACTTTGTCCGTCGGATTTGTGTACACACGATCGGAATTTCCGACAACGGATTTTGTTGTCGGAAAATTTTATATCCTGCTCTCAAACTTTGTGTGTCGGAAAATCCAATGGAAAATGTGTGATGGAGCCTACGCACAGTCAGAATTTCCGACAACAAGGTCCTATCACACATTTTCCATCGGAAAATCCGACCGTGTGTACAGGGCATTAGAATGGCCTAGTCAATATCCAGACCTAAATTCAATTGAGAATCTGGGGCAAGACTTGAAAGTTGCTGTTCACAGATGCTCTCCGTCTAATCTGACAAAACTTGAGCTCTTTTGCAAACAAGAATGGGCAAAAATTTCACTCTCTAGATGTGCAAAGCTGGTAGAGACATTCCTAAAAAGACTTGCAGCTGTAATTGTAAAGAAAGGTGGTTCTACAAAGTATTGACTCAAGGGGGCTGAATGCAAATGCACGCCACACTTTTCAGATATTTAGTTTTAAAAAAGTTGAAAACCATTTATCATTTTCCTTCCACTTCACAATTATGTGCCACTTTGTGTTGGTCTATCACATAAAATTCCAATAAAATACATTTACGTTTTTGGTTGTAACATGACAAAATGTGGAAAATGTCAAGAGGTATGAATACTTTTTCAAGGCACTGTATAGTACCCCCTAGCTGTGTTGCTAGAGGGCTAGAGTTTTGTGTAGTGTAGGTAAATTTGTGCAGGCTTGGCTGGCAGTCAAGCCTGTCTGTGTTTTTCCTTGGTTGGGCAGAGATCCAGGGACAGCTGGATGACTCACAGCAGCATTACTGACTGAGACCCCCCCCATTTCTAAAATATACTGGAACCTTCTGGAAAGATGGGAGGGGAGGTAAGGTGGAGCTGCCTGAAGTATTCTGAGGGCCCAGACCAATCCACATTAAGGGAGGTGAGTTTGGGTGGAAGATGGAAATGGAGTGTTAGCCTGTCGTTGCCTTTGAGGGAGCTTGGGCCTTGGGCCTGGGCTCATGTGCGGACGGGGCCTTCCTAAAATCATCTTGGTGTTCTGGCCAGGAGGCACTTGGAGCAAGGAGAAGACAGCAGGAGAACACTGCCGGGAAAGTCTCCAGGAGAAACAGGAACAGCTAAGAGGGGTTGTGAGCAACCCACAGTCAGGAGGATTGGGAGGCACGCCTGAGAGGACTGGGTTGGAGCAGTCTGGGAGGACAGCCAGTCAGGAGGACTGTGGTGGCATGGGCAGTGGAGGGCTGGCAGTGCCTGGGAGCAGTAGCCACATGTAGGACAGCTAGCACAAAGAACTACCATTTTTGCTACATCATAGGGGCCCACAGACCCTGCCTGTGAAGGGCATTTATTTTGGGCCTGACAGAGTCAGTGTTAAGTCCCCACAACAGTGCTAGCTGTTCCTGGGAGTGATAGTCTACAAGTAAGTAAGTGTGCTGGAGGTGAAAGGAAAGATAAGGTATATACCGGAGTGTGTATAGATTAGTCCCTATATATATTTCTTCAATTATAGCGGAGTTCCAACGATATATAGCACAAAAAATCATTCTTTTAGCAGCATACTCTTCTAATGTGGCACTCATTAGCCTTCTAATTTTCAGCGCTATAGTTTATATTTTATATAAAAACTAACCTTATATTTGCTCTTCTTGTGTGTTCCCATCTTGCAGGTGAAGCCCACAAGGATAGTCTTCCTGGATATGGTGCTGCTGAATAACCAGCATGCACCGCCCATTCTCATGCAGTATGCACACCTTGCAGCGCAGGAAACTTCTCAGGTTGCCATCACAATGGGCAGCGGCGGAAGTGCCCGCCCCCGTTGTGATGGCAACCAACCTTTGCTTGCGTCATTTGCGGTTTTGAAAGAACGTGATGCTAGCCCTTGGCGCTGTCCACTGACTCCTGGGAAAGGATGACACACATCTCCCAGGAGCACTAGTGAGCACAGGTGCCGAGGGAAATGACGTCAGGCACCGCGGAGAGGAAGTGGCAGAATACAAGGGACCCCCTAGCAACAGCCCTGAACGAGTGAGTAAGAGAAAAAAAAATTCCAAATGATGTTGCTGATGGATATTACTGTTGATTTCTGTAAAGTTCATTTTATGGGTGGAACTTCGCTTTAAGTGGGCATTCCTTATGTACCCCATCCCCATCCAAGTTTAATTCCCCTAATAAAGAAAAAAAACAAAGTGAAAAGACTTCTTCTTGACTCGGTGTGTTTGTAAATTTGTGTGACTGGCTGTGCAGGGTGGGAGATGAACCACATTCACCAGTGGCCCCTACGGGGGTAGCGCTACATATAGTATTGTACTCCTTATGCAGTAAAACACAGCTGTATCACTGTCCATAAAAGTGAACTGTTATGGTTTTATTGTAAAGCTTACCTAAAAGCAATTTTTTATGAGGCTTTCATGCATATTAACAGAGCGAAACACAATTATTGCTCAGACACAACTAAGCAGAAGGCACAGACTGCATATATAATTGACAAACGTTCTTGCATCCATGTATTCTATATTTACAAACTATACAGTACAGAGAGGCATGTTATGAGTATGGATTTCGTTTGAATATAATCTTACTAAAGATTACTTTTCATAAAATCTTTTTTTTTTTTTTTTTTTTTTTAGAAAGTTCTAAAAATTGGACCTAACTTGCAGTTAGTTACAAAGCTGAGTTAATTATTTAAAAGTAACTAAACTCACAGGCTTGTTAGTAAGTTTTATGACTCTTCAACTACCTGAAATAATATACTTCACATACCCCAGAACAGGTCAACCATTCAAGTGCAACTTTTCTAAATGATCCCATTAGTGTTGTCAGTTTTAGCTAGTCAGTTATTATGAATATATTAGACTTGCCTAATGCACTATAAATCTGAAAATGTGTAGTCATAGATGAAATCCCTTTTATCATTTATTATAGCATAACAGTGATATGTATTTATTTATTGCATTTTAAAGTGGTATTAAACCCAAAAACAAAATTGTAATATATTGCAGCTTGTCAGTCCTAAATGTAGTGGCTGCTTTTTTTACTTTATTTTCACCTGGTGATCTGACCAGTATACACTTCCTATCTTAAGGCCCGTACACACAATGCAAATTTCGGAAGGGAATTGTCGTTCGACGGCCTGTCATCCGAAATTCTTGCCATTAGTATGCTCCTTTCAACATCCGATTTTCATAAGACAAAGGTGGATGAGCAGACTAGTAAATTTTTGAAAAAACAACAGCTCAACGTCCAATTTTAGGATGGTCAGTACTGAAATCGTCACACAAAAGTCAAAAGTACAAACGCATATTATCGGAATCAAGGAATGATCCAGAAGAGTTCGGTCTTGTAAACTACCATTCGTAATCTAGAATTAACATTTGTGATGCGGAAATTGATGAAATGTCGAAATGAGGGGGCACATTCTCAACTTCTTTAACCACTTCAATACTGGGCACTTTCACCCCCTTCCTTCCCAGACCATTTTTCAGCTTTCAGCGCTGTCACACTTTGAATGACAATTGCGCGGTCATGCTACACTGCACTCAAATGAAATTTTTATCATTTTGGTGGTATTTAATCACCACTGGGGTTTTTATTTTTTACGCTACAAATAAAAAAAAGAACAAAAATTTTCCAAAAGAATGCATTTTTCTTAGTTTCTGTTATAAAATTTTGCAAATAAGTAATTTCTCTTGATACATTTTGACCAAAAATGATGCTGCTACATTTCTTTGGTAAAAATAACCCAAATCAGTGTTTATTTGGTGTTGGCAGTGATGGGGGACAGACAGATTTTTTATTAGGACAATAAATGTATATAGGGACAGGGGTATATCAGTGGTGCTCGGTGTACTTTTGTATGGTGACCTGTAACAGCTCTCTATGTAAAATCCTCACACAGACAGCTGTCACAGATCTGCAGATCCCCCCCCCCCCCCCCCCCCGCACTGAGCTCTCACTGAGCTCGGCGGGGAGATCTGTCACAGAGATGCGCGTCTCTGTTTACTGTTTACATTGTGACGGCTGTGATTGGACAGGTGATCGGGAGAGCCAATCACAGCGCCCATATCCCGATCTCTGCTCAGCTGGATCCTGTGATCAGAATGATCACAGGATCGAGGCGCAGCGCGCCTCGTGGCTGCGCTGCGAGCACTCATTCTGAGGGATGTTCCTGAACGTCCACTCAGAACGAGGAAAGGACCACCCGGCCGTCTATGTGCAGTGGCCGGCTGGGAAGTAGTTAATGGGATAATAATGAAGCTGCTTTGCTGGTGATACTGATGTAGTTATGCTATATATATATATATATATATATATATATATATATATATATATATTTTAAAGGGCATTTGTTTGTAGTGATATAAATAATTTTAATATTATGGTTGTTTGATTTTTTGGGGAAGTTAACACAACACCATTATCCCTGAGTTTTTAAGATCAAAGATACAACTATGTTGGTGTCCCTTGTTAATTTTCCATTGTGTTGTTTTTAATGTAACTGTCTCCTCCCAAACTGTCATTTGAAGATCAGGAACGATCTGAAAATTGCGAATCAAAGCTCACCAATCAACGCTCACCAAACTTCTACTAACACGAAATTAGCAGGGGCGCAAAGGGTGGCGCTCGAGAAATTAACTTCTTCTTTATACTGTCGTAGTATGTCACTACGTTCGTGTTTGCTAAACAAAAATTTGCAGATAGTTATTATGGTAGACAAAATCCTGCACACGCACTTTTGACAAAAATCACACGCTCGGTCCTATGGCAATCGAATCGTGTGTACAAGGCTTTAGGGCGTCTCCTCTGTGGATGGAGGAGTAACAGAGACACTTTTGGGCAAGAGCATTGTTAATCTGGGGAGAGGGGGAATTAGTTGGACTTGACTAACAAATTATTATTACTTAGGATTATATATAGCGCCAACAGTTTACATAGCACTTTACATTATGATGTTAAACAGTACAATTACAATGCAATTCAATATAAGAGGATTATGCACCTGAGAGCTTACAAACAAATAGGGAAGGGCAAGCAGAACAACACATAATGACTTTGAGAGATGAGCTGATAGAGAGGCTGGTCATAGGCGGTTCGAATCTCAGCAGTTCAGCAGGAACCGGCCGAGATTTTGAACCATTAATGCAGGCTGAACGTACCAAGTTGATCGATCGATCAACTTGGCTACAACCAGCCTGCTGGATCCGCTTGCGATTATTGCAAGTGGCTGCAATAGTCGTTAGTGATAATCACTGTCTTCTCCTGGTGGGGACAGCTTTCCCTGCCCGCCCCCAGAGAAGACAATTGCTCAGCAGGAGGGATTCCCCAGTCAACACTGTCTGTGTTGATGGGGGAATCGAGCAAATGTATTTTCTATTTCTTTTGCTAAGCCTGAGGGCGGGCAGGGCAGTTTTTCTGTTCCCTGACCACTGCAAGCAATTTGAATTTGAAGAACTTGACTCCTGTGCAGATAGAAAAGATGCTTTACTACTCCCACCGATCCTCCCTCTCCTGCAGGTATCAGAAGGTGGGGTATAAATTGTTGATACTTTGGTCAAGACTCGAGCACTCCTTCATAAGATTTATCTCAATGTTTTTCCAATGTGCTGGTGTTGTCAACAAGAACCTGATACATTGCTACATGTATTTTGGTCATGCCCCCGTATATGTCTCTTCTGGGAAAATGTTAGACGGTTAATCCATTAACTCACTGATATTTCCCTGGATGCGTGTCCTGAGACATTTCTCCTACACCTTACCCCTCTCTCGAGATGCAGGTCTCTCCTGATCCACCTGCTTAATGCTGCCAAGGTGTGCACAGGACTACGCTCTCTCTTAGCTTTAGCACTAGTTTCCCAGCCCACAAACTTGGTGTGCAGGTATAGGAATGCAACTTTATGGGGGCCTCTATTGTTATGTAGCTTTGCATAAAGCTTTTTGAGACTGACATTAATTACCTTCTTTGGTCTCAATATATGTAATATCTGCCTGTTATTTATTCCTTATTGTATGAAGACTATCATCTGTTGAATGTATCCTGTGCTTTGTTGGAGAGTGAATATAAAAAAAAAAAAAAAAAAAAAAAAAAAAAAACATAAATCCACATAACTGCTATCAAGGCAAAAGTATGTGTATTGATTCCTGTGACATCTGCTTTTCTCAGAATATAGGGTGAATGTAATTTATATCAGGTAGTTTGACCCACCAAAAAAAGCTAAAGAACATATCTATTGCATGCCTATCATCAGTTTAAGTAACTATACAGACCTCAGATAGAGAGTAGGCACCCACCAATGTCTGTACATATTCTCTACAGAAGGGGGGAGATCTTTTATGCAAGTTTTGTAAATAAAAAAATTAAAAAATCAAGCGCTGTCCCACCCCTCCCCTAACCCTTCACTAAAAAAGACCAGTAAGGATTTTCAGGAAGTAAAAGGGGATGCACCAACCTGTGACCCAGCTTTTTAGGGCACTGATGATGTTGTATAAACTGGCTTTTGACACATGAGATCCATTTAGCTACATACATTTTATGACTGGGGTATAGTAAGGAATGTTTTAGGAAAAATTTAAAGTGGATGTAAACCAGAATTTTTTTCTTTTTTTTTCTTTGATGTCATAATGTAGAGTATAAGATTTCCCATCATTTGAGCCAGTCTTGCCACAAAGAGTTAATCCAGCTCTGAGCAATCCTTTTTTATTGTTCAGTGAGATAAAACTTGACAAACAGAGAAAATCTTTGTCAAATCCTCCCCCTTGCTGTGAGTGACAGGTGATTTACATCTCGTGCACTAGCCTAAGAGACATGCAGTATTTTTTAATTCCCTCCCCCACTCCTTTCATCTGCTGCTCTGCAAGGATTGGCTGTTCCACACCTCAGCATAATTTGGCATGCTGAAGTCATGTGGTTACTTTCCTGTCTTTTCACTGGATGTTAGAGATCATAGCAGAAGTTCAGTGTAAGAAATACACAGGAGAAAATGCATATTGACAAGGGGAGTGTAGAGGTGGGCGGGGAGTCTACTGACATCACGACTCCACCCACCGAGCTCCAGACAACAGACCCACCCACAGAATATGCAGTTTTTCGGGTCTAATAACAGACAGAGGGGAGACATTTGACAGGTAAAGATACATGCAGGAGGCGTGTATATCCTTATAGATAACCCCTATGGCAGTAGTTTAGAAAGGATGACATTGGGTTTATATCCACTTTAAAAGGAACTCTGGAATCTTGATGGGTAAGATAGTGATAGAAAAAAATCTGAGCACTGGGGGGATAGAACTTCAGTTAAATAACCAATATATTCTTATGGCTGCATCACAATACCAGACATGATCAGTAGTTGACACTACATGCAAAATAGATGGACTTAGGAAGCTGTTTTCACTATGAGAAAGTTGCAACCCACAGGAGAAATGTGGGTGAAAGATTGAAATGCAATAATTCCCATTTTCCCCTATTATTTATATGCCTATTAAAACATAATATACATTTTATATGGTTACAAAACATATTGAATCATTTGCAGTTTCCCTAAAAAAAGAACTGTTTAAAGCTGACTCACACCTGTGTTGTGGTAATGCACCTTTTGTATGTCAACACAGAGGACACTCTTTACGTCTAGAGGAAAAGAGATTTCATCTCCAAATATGGAAAGGTTTCTTCACAGTAAGAGCTGTGAAAATATGGAATAGACTCCCGCCAGAGGTGGTTTTGGCCAGCTCAGTAGATTGCTTTAAGAAAAGCCTGGATACTTTCCTAAATGTGCATAATATAACTGGGTACTAACATTTATACAGTCAGGTCCATAAATATTGGGACATCGACACAATTCTAATCTTTTTGGCTCTATACACCACCACAATGGATTTTAAATGAAACAAACAAGATGTGCTTTAACTGCAGACTTTCATCTTTAATTTGAGGGTATTTACATCCAAATCAGGTGAACAGTGTAGGAATTACAACGGTTTGTATATGTGCCTCCCACTTTTTAAGGGACCAAAAGTAATGGGACAGATTAACAATCATCCATCAAACTTACACTTTTTAATCCTTGGTTGCAAATCCTTTGCAGTCAACTACAGCCTGAAGTCTGGAACGCATAGACATCACCAGACACTGGGTTTCATCCCTGGTGATGCTCTGCCAGGCTTCTATTGCAACTGTCTTCAGTTCCTGCTTGTTCTTGGGGCATTTTCCCTTCAGTTTTGTCTTCAGCAAGTGAAATGCATGCTCAATCGGAATCAGGTCAGGTGATTGACTTGGCCATTGCATAACATTCCACTTCTTTCACTTAAAAAAACTCTTTGGTTGCTTTCACAGTATGCTTTGGGCCATTGTCCATCTGCACTGTGAAGCGCCGTCCAATGAGTTCTGAAGCATTTTGCTGATTATGAGCAGATAATATTGCCCGAAACATTTCAGAATTCATCCTGCTGCTTTTGTCAGCAGTCACATCATCAATAAATACAAGAGAACCAGTTCCATTGGCAGCGATACATGCCCACACCATGACACTACTACCACCATGCTTTACTGATGAGGTTGAATGCTTTGGATCATGAGCAGTCCCTTTCCTTCTCCATACTCTTCTCTTCCCATCACTCTGGTACAATTTGATCTTGGTCTCATCTGTCCATAGGATGTTGTTCCAGAACTGTGAAGGCTTTTTTAGATGTTGTTTGGCAAACTCTAATCTGGCTTTCCTGTCTTTGAGGCTCACCAATGGTTTACATCTTGTGGTGAACCCTCTGTATTCACTCTGGTGAAGTCTTCTCTTGATTGTTGACTTTGACACACATACACCTACCTCCTGGACAGTGTTCTTGATCTGACCAACTGTTGTGAAGGGTGTTTTCTTCACCAGGGAAAGAATTCTTTGGTCATCCACCACAGTTGTTTTCCGTGGTCTTCCAGGTCTTTTGGTGTTGCTGAGCTCACCGGTGCATTCTTTCTTTTTAAGGATGTTCCAAACAGTTGATTTGGCCACACCTAATGTGTTTGCTATCTCTCTGATGGGTTTGTTTTGTTTTTTCAGCCTAATGATGGCTTGCTTCACTGATAGTGACAGCTCTTTGGATCTCATATTGAGAGTTGACAGCAACAGATTCCAAATGCAAATAGCACAATTGAAATGAACTCTGGAGCTTTTATCTGCTCCTTGTAAATGGGATAATGAGGGAATAACACACACCTGGCCATGGAACAGCTGAGCAGCCAATTGTCCCATTACTTTTGGTCCCTTAAAAAGTGGGAGGTACATATACAAACTGTTGTAATTCCTACACCGTTCACCTGATTTGGATGTAAATACCCTCAAATTAAAGCTGAAAGTCTGCAGTTAAAGCACATCTTGTTTGTTTAATTTCAAATCCATTGTGGTGGTGTATAGAGCCAAAAAGATTAGAATTGTGTTGATGTCCCAATATTTATGGACCTGACTGTAGGTAAAGTTGATCCAGGGAAAATTCGATTGCCTCTTGGTGGATCAGGAAGGATTTTTTTTCCCCTGCTGTAGCAAATTGGAGCATGCTCTGCTGGGGTTTTTTGCCTTCCTCTGGATCAACTGTGGGTATAGAATTGGGTATATTGAATTGTACGATATTTTTTATTTTATGTATTATTATTTCTTTTTTTTTTTTTTTTTATGGTTGAACTGGATGGACTTTTCAACCTAACTATGTAACTATGTAACTATGTATGTTGCTGCGGCACAATAATTTTGAATGACACTTCTACACATCTTCATTTCAGTGTACTGCAATGCACAATAATGCACTGCCATGCATTTTAGTATGCTATGTCAGAAGAAAAGGTGCAGGTATATTTTCAAGTCTGCTGTAGTGCACTGGCAGCCAATTTAAATAGTGTTTCAATGCATTGTGCAAATTTACATGAGTGTGTTAACACAATGTACTTTAACAAACTAAGTAATAGGCCAAATGATCAGACAGGGCTCAACTGTAATTTTCAATTTACTAAACAGATGCAAAGTTAGAATCAACAGTACAAAACAGGTTCAGGATAGCAAAGAGCATGCATACACAGCAGAGAAGTACAAAACATTAACACCTTCCCATCTGGCCTACAGTAAAATGACACCCGGGCGGGAGCATAGTTGTTATGGGAGGACACGCCTCTCGCCAGTGTCATGTGATCGATGTGACCAATCACAACTGTAAAAATAAATAGAAAGATGTATTAAAAAATAAAAATAATTAAACAAAATAAAATTATGTATTTATTTATTTATTTTTACATATGATCACCAGTAAGTGTCCCTGATCACCGTCACACCAGTTATGTGGTAATGCTATACTGCACTGATGACAATGTAAAAAAAAAAAAATTGTGAAAACATTTTATTTCAAAATGTCTTCATTTTCCAAATAATTGTGACAAAAACTTACAACTTCAAAAAACACACAATGCCTCTTACTAAATACCCTGGATTGTCTACTTTCCAAAATCATTTGGGTCATTTGGGGGATATTTGAACTGTCCTGGCATTTTTGGGCCTCAAGAAATGAGAGGCTGTCAGTACATCAGGATTCATCAATTTTCAGACATACGTATATACCATAGTTTGTGGACTCTATTGCCCCGTACACACGGAAAATGTGTGATAGGACCTTGTTGTCGGAAATTCTGACCGTGTGTAGGCTCCATCACACATTTTCCATTGGATTTTCCGACACACAAAGTTTGAGAGCAGGCTATAAAATCCGACGCACAAAGTGCCATGCATGCTCAGAATAAATAAAGAGATGGAAGCTATTGGCTACTGCCCCGTTTAGAGTCCCGACATACGTGTTTTACGTCACCGCGTTCAGAACGATCGGATTTTCCGAAAACTTTGTGTGACCGTGTGTATGCAAGACAAGTTTGAGCCAACATCCGTCAGAAAAAATCCTAGGATTTTGTTGTCGGAATGTCCGATCAATGTCCGACCGTGTGTACGGGGCATTTAACTTTCTTACAGACTAAATAATATACACTGATTTCAACAAAGAAATGCAGCATGTGAAATGTGGCTCAGCTGGAAGTATACCCCCAGGTGAATGGGGCAGCCCTGCAGCAATTCGCCATTGCGGCATGGTAATGCTGCATTTAGGGGTTTAAAACAGGCGATGAGGAGGTGACATATTACCTCTTCACTGCCTACCTCTAAAAAGCAATCTGAGCATGGATTACTTTTCAGAAGAGTGGCAATCCTTGCTGCTATTATGAACAAGCCCTAACAAATCAGTTCTGATCATACAGGATTAGGGGTCAGGATTAAAGTTAATGTATATACATATATACACAAATAACATACACATGCATATAAATGCACACATACTGTGTGTGTGTGTATATATATATATATATATATATATATATATATATATATATATATACACACACACACACATACAAACACATACATACACAAACATGTAAACACATACATACACACACATAAACACACACAACTTTTTTTAAAATTGCAGTATTTTACCTGCACTCGCACTGCCGGGTACTGCACTGTAGGGGGAGGTGGAGAGCTCTGCACTTGGGAAGACACCTCCCCTTTACATTGCTTTTACTTTCCTAGTGCATTAAGCTCCCACAGTGCCAGTGTACAGTTTGGCTATGAAGTAGGAGCTTAGTCACATGCAAATGCCTTTCTCTACCACAATACTGCAGCAACTTTGACGCCCTCAGGCGGCACCCCACTTGAAACAGGCTGTTCTATAAGAACAGTGAGTCTAGCTGAGGATTGCCATACCTCTCAACTGTCTCGGATCCTGCTGGGTCCCGTATCCCTATGTTGGAACAAGTTCTGGAACTTGGCTTCCCTAATTTAGTTTGCAGCTGTTATGCTTTGCATATATCTATTAAAGTTCTTGCGGTAAAACCAAGGAAGATTAGACTTCTGTAGTGTATCAATGCTTTACTAAACAGAAAAGCTGCACATACAACTGTAGGATGCACAATACAACACAATTCATAGCTTACAAAATATGCCTACAAATATAAGCATGTACAATATGTACGCATTAAGTAAACTAAACAGTTACTCAACTTAGGGTTTAAGATGTAAATGTCCTTCATGGTTCCTTGCTCAGTCCAACTTAAAATGTTTCCAAAGTTAACCAGCTTCCGGCAGCCATGTGTTACTCTACTGCACTTCCAAACACATTTCTCGTCCGAACACATGTTTCTTTCAAGAACTCCCCAAGCCCCTCCCACTTCCTGCCTACAATCTCCCTCTGCCCAAAACCTATACAACTGGTTTATTTACATATTAATGAATCAATATCATATCACTATCTCTCTTTGACGGTTGCCTTTCAAAGTCAGCAATTAGATTTCACTAGCACTTTAGTGCCCAGGACACCGTCCCCTCCTCAGCTCTGACATGATTGCTGTCATACCAGGAGCCTAGAAGGAAGCACATATAATGACAGGGTTCGGCAATGTCTTTGTCTCCGGCTCACCAGATGACTCCTCCTGCCAGTGACCCAGGGAATTTGCTCCCCAGCATCAGAGCAACTAAGCACCAGCTCAACCTATCCATTCATCTGTACTACTGACACTCCTACCACCCAGCTACTATACAGAGCTGAAGGTAAATAAGGGTCAAGTGACGGCTGTACTGAGGAACAGGAATGCATGTGAAATGTTCATGAAACATGAAAGCCTTCCAGCCATGTAGGAGGCGGTTATCTTTGTAAATGCTGCCTGTTTTAAAGCAAGGAGAAGATTCAACTGCTAATAGCTTTGTGACTGTTCTGTTTAGAAGAATTGAAATGGGGGTGCTGCATAAAGAAGGGGTGCTGTGATGGAGGTGAAGAGGGTGTGCTGTGAGGGAGGTAAAGAAGGGTTACTGTGATTTATGTGAAGAGGGGGTGCTGTGATGGAGGTAAAGAAGGGGTGCTGTCATAGAGGTGAACATGGGATGCTGTGATGGGGTAAAGAAGGGGTACTGTGATGTAGGTGAAGTAGTGGTATTGTGCCGGAGGTAAAGGGGGGATGCCCTGGTCCCCAATACTGCGATCCCCTACAACTACAGCAGCTGGCATCTCTCACTGATGGCTGCCTTTCACAGTCACTAATAATACATCAGAGCCCAGGGCAGTGTCCCCTAGGCTCCTCCTTAGCTCTGAAGTGTTTCATGACATAACAGGAGGAGGAGCCTAGGAGAAAGCCATATCTCCCAACCATCCTGGATTCGCTGGGACCATCCCGGGATTTGATGCAAATCAAGGCTGAGTCCTTGAGTGGAGCCAAGTGCCAGAACAAGAGCACTTGGCTCCAGCGAGTTGCACTGTACGGCACACATAAGTTTTTCGTTAGCCGGAAAGTTGTGCCTCCTCCGGTGCAGCTTGCCTTTCCTTGCTTACTGCTGTCACTTATAAATATAGAAGCGCTGCTCCCGTATTTACAAGTGACAGCGATCCTCTCCTGACAGCTGCACAGAACGCACTCCACCCCCCCCCCCCACACACATTTCTATAGGACAAATCTACAAGGGGAATTTACAAGGGCCACGGCCGCCGTCAGCTCCATGGCAGAATGTCCTTCTGATACAGCATATCTGTGCAGGCTGCCAGTGCCAGGGTGGGTAAATTGGAGCTGCAGCTCCATTCTTTCATGCATTCTTGGGAGAGGATTTGTGGGGAAGAGGTTCTGTACTGTAATTGGGGAAGGGGGATGAGCTCTATGCTGGGAGAGAACTTATGAGTACACAGTACACCCCTCAACCCTGCATTCAGTATATAGCACACCCCTCAACCCTGCACTTAGTACATAGCGCAACTCTCAGCCCTGCACTCTGTACACAGCACACCCCTCAACCTTGCGCTATGTGCGTAGCATACCCCTCAACCCTACACTCGGTACACAGTGCACTCCTCAACCCGGCACTCTGTACATAGCGCACTCTTCAACCCTGCAGTTTGTACTCTGTGCACCCCTCACCCTTCAGCTCCTCCCACTGCTAAGAGTTTGGCCACAGCCACATTTTGCTGCAAGTCCCTTCCTCATTTAAGCGTTCCTCATTCTGAAGTTCAAAAGTTGGGGGGTATGGGATTACTACTTCAGTAAAACAGCTCAGAACACAAACCAACTGCAATTATCTTTATAAACAGAATTTCTTACAGTGATGTCCAGGGTAGCTCTGGTACCACAGGCAAACAACTGGAGGATCCAAGGCCCCAGGGTTGCAACCACTGAAACTGGAGTACCCTGTTAACAATTGAAGAGGGACTCCCCACAGTTGATTAGTCTTCTTGAGAAGCTGTGTGCAATTAGGCTTCTGCCTGGCAGGCCACGTGCCATTTGACATTGGAGGGCTGCTAATTTAGCAGCAGATCACATGGGCACCCATCTACTTTATCAGATGCAGCCTCTCTGAGCCGCTGAGGGAGGGAAGCTGAGGGGCTTACCTTCCCTAGGTGTTTCCAGGATTACAGGGAGTTGTGGGAAAACAAGTTAAAGGGGTCTGCATCTGAGCATGGTGAGTAAAAGGGCTCTCTGCTACAGCTCCAAACTAGATAGATGTGAACCGACCAATAACAAAAACATAAATCAGTTTCCAGGAGGAATAACAGGAGGAATAGCAGAAAAAAAAAATAGAACAATGTATGGCCCTCTTTATCTAGTAGAAAGTGAACTACAGAAATCAGCTGATATTCTATTTTAACTGCTGTGTTGTTGATTGTCCCTTTCTTTTTTTAACCATACTGAGTCTGTGACAACATGGGAATCTGAATATAACAGAATAAAAAGAAACATATCAAGTGAGCTATTTGAGCTGGGTATCAATTGTTAATTGTCTACTGAGCCCTAAACAGGATACCTAAAGCTGCAACGCCACTATTAGCAACAGATGTAAGTTATATAGATCCTCCCACCATACAAGCTTCACAACGTATGTGTCGTGTTAAATATTTCATTAACCGTGTCTGCATCCCATGTAAGAAGAATAATCATAATGTTCTGATCTATTGTTATCTGTACACCAAAAAAGGGTTCAATCTCCCTTTCTATGATGCATTTGCATTATTAGTTCTCCATATTTTTTAACTTTAATTTTCATATTTGATGTTCTCACATACATATTTGGATAAACTGATTAGGTGTTATAATCACAGCGGTCAATGATCCCTTAGAAATCTTCCATATACATTTAAAGGGAATTTGTCCCCAGGAAAATAATACTATGCTGCAGTCCACTATTTTAATTAGGGAATATTGTCTGCCCATATCCAGATTCTTTTTAAATGTAATGTTGAATTCAGTGTGCACACCAACAAACTGGAGCATCAGACACAGATCGCCAGCTGCAGAGGGAGCAAGGAACAAGGTAAGTATTTGTGATTATCCTTTACCCCCTAGACCAGTGGTCTACAAACTGTGTCCCAGGGGCCTGATGTGACCCTTTGCTTGCTTTTATCAGGCCCTTGGGGTACTATTCCTTCCACTGATAAAATACACTATTTTGCCAACTGACCTCAACAGTAGGACACCATTTCTCCCACTGACACCAACAACTGGGCATTATTTCTCCCAATGATACCAATGATAGGGCACTATTCCTCCCTCTAATGCCCAATGTGGTGATGTATACTCCCACTGATGTATACTCCCACTGGCCACAGTCCAGCCCCCCTAAAGTCTGAAGGATAAAAAAACAGCCCTTTGTTTAGAAGGTTTGGAGACCCCTGCCCTGGACAAATTAGCTTTTAATCTATGCGGTTGTAGCACTCTGGAGTTTAGGCAGGGTTGCTCCTCACAAATTTACTTGCCAGGAGTAGTTATCCCGGTTGATTGCTAGAGATCTATTGATTTCTCCATAAGTTTTGCCTTATTGCACTTTTCTCTTATACCACTAGGTGGCCGGGTACTTGGTGGTACTAGATACGAGAAGGGCAAAAGCAGGGTCAAGTTACAGGTATATGGGGTATCTCAGCCAATGGTCAGGGGTCTTCTTGGATCCCTTGGCCTGCTGGGAGAGCCTATATATTCGGGTGAGCTCAGGTGATCTGTGTTCACCGCCACCTAGACGGCAGTCTGGGTGGACGTTTGTCATAATGCTCCGGCTGCTAGGCCGGAGATGGGGCATATCCCGGGCACATCTGGCTGCTAGGCTGTCTGAGGGCCTATCCAGAAGCAGGAGAGCAGCGCAGGGTTGGGATTGCGGCTTGCAGTCCAACCAGAAGTGATGGTTCTGCCGGCCGGAGAACCTGTCGTGGTCGGAGGTAGAGGGGAAGCTGTCGCCAGTAAGGGACTATCTGCCTTATTTTCAGGGACAACCATGAGTTACTGAAGCAAGTGTCGGAGTAGTATTCTCACCCACCGGGGACTGTGAAGAATTTAGAAACTTCAGTGGGAATCAAGCCAGGGACCCAGCCAGCAGAGGTGATGCTTGCAGAGCAGCCTTGTGTGTCAAGCTAGGGACCGAGCAGGCCAGCGTGGGTGAAGCTTGAGAGGTATCTAGAGTACCAAGCTAGGGACCTAGCAGAGAAGCGGGGGTGACGCTTGAGGAAGATACCGCAGTGAAGATCGAAGGAGCTCAAGGGATTCAATGGCAGTGAATCAGTGGGTCTAGTGAGAGACCAGGAGCTCAGTGTGCTGAAGAACTACAAGGAGTGATTTTAGAGAAAGTGAAGGAACTGTTAAGCCTTGTGTTTGGAACTGTTGCCATAGGAGACAGCATTCCTACACATGCAGACGTGGCATCTTGCTGGATGCCTTTCCCTGCATGGCTGTCCTCCTATTGAAGTCTCGGAGTCTGCCAATTAATCTTGCAACTACCTAAGGGTGTCCTGGCTCTAACCATCTCTCCCCCAAAAAAAGGTTTGTTAAGAGAAATAAACTTTGTTTTGCATCCAAGAAGTGTCTGGAGCCCAACAACTTTAACAACTATACACCCACCATGCCTCACAACCCACTACATACAGAAGGATGTCAGCTATCCCTGGTCCTGAAGGTTCTCATTAGACCAAAGGAGGCCTGTGACCTTGCTACACAGTAAAGGGATGGGAGGGAGTACATTTAACAGCAGCCCAGAGTAGGACTTTAAATCTCCCATGTAAAGACCACAGCCTTCAGCAGCCACTTGCCTATCATGCCAGTCCTGCTTCTGTAGCTTTGCTGATCTGTTCAGGGAAGGTGGCAAATTTGTTGGTACTGCCAGGGGCCCGAAGACACACCTAAGAGAACAAGCTTCTGATATAATTTTTTCATGTGCTGCTTTAATCTGTCACCACTAAATTGATACATAGAGGAGCGCAGAGGGCCATTGCATTATGTGTATAAAATTGCAAGCACATATATAATAATCACATAAAATACTAAATGTGTATAATATTGGTGGCTGCAGAAAGGCCTACACGACAGCCAGGTAACACACATTTTTATAAAAAGGTCAGTGGAAACTTACATATTTGTTCCAGCACAGTTGTACTTTAACCACCCTGGCGGTATGATTATGTCACATCATGTCACTATCGCTCAATTCTGTAAGTGTTCTAATTTACTATCGCTGTTTTCTAGCTGGTCTAAAACCACTTTTGACATAAAGGGACACTTTTTAGTTGCTATGGACAATCTCAAGTTTCCAGGCAGAAAGGACAGTATATATACAATATAAAACTGCATGCAGGACACTGGACAAAGCACTGGGGACAAAAGGGATGTGAAATGATTTCATACAGTAACGTAAGCTGTAAGATTACAGTGTACTGTATGTGTTATGAATTTTTCTATTTTTTGAATTTGCCGCCGGGCTCCGCCCCCGTGCGTCGCGACACATGCAGGGAACGGAGCCCGGCACACAGAGGCATCGGGCAGAGGACACAGCCTGCAGACACAGCGGAGGGACATTGCAGGATCCTGGGGACAAGGTAAGTAACCTGCACCAGGACCCTGCAATGCAATCCCGAGTGTGGCTCGGGGTTACCGCTAATGGTACTGAAATTTAACCCCGAGGTACACTCAGGAAAACCGCCAGGGCGGTTAAAATGCACCCATTTCCAGACTGTAGATTTTTTAGCAGTGGTTTCGGCCCTCACGGACCACTAAACTCACAATTTTGAATCCTGTGTACCAATAACATGAATTTTACAGGCCTTATACACACAATGCTCTGGCTCTCTGCCCCCTCTTCCTGGATGACACTGCTTCCTTATACGCTCAATGCTCGGCCTCTCTGGCCACCTCTGTCCTCCCGCCGCACTCTGCATTACACTGCTGCCTTAAACAAACTCATCATTGGATCTCACCTCCTTATCCGGCCATGTGCTCCAGCTCCGTGCTTCCTCACACAGTCTGTGATCAGCACTACCATTGGAAGCCCCCTCCTTCTTCACCTCCCACTCTCTGCACTACTCCCGGCACCTCCCTCTGAGTTTACAGGAGCAGGAACTACAGAGGAGGCATCGGTATCAATGCGCGCTGACTATATTGACTGTCAGCATGCATTGAGAATAACAGTGGAAACAACATTGGGTGGTATACATCCGCCACAATGTTGATTTGTGGCAGAACCCCTGGGGACCTAAAAGACAGTACAGAGATCTACACAGACTCTCTTCCTCTCGGTGTGCCCCCCCTTGCAAGCATGGTAACATGAGGGCGGTCTAGGTAATGTATCTGTATTATTATTATGTCTTTTTTCTTTTCTGTAACTTTTTCTACCGTAGGATTTTGCCTTAATATATTATTATTCTCTTGCTGGCATGTGTATGACCATTATAGCAATATTTGGTAATATTGGTAACATCTATGTTTTAAGGTTGTATCCTCCACGCTATATTTGATAATCTCTAACGTTCCTTTTCTGTATAAATAAATTTAATTGTTTATTCTTTTGGCACAAGGATCATTCGTTTTTAATTCTTACATAGACAAAGGTTTAATCACTCCATGTAAGTGAGGTAGGTATAAAAATCTCCATGTCAACCACCAAAATTTCTCCACCGGTTGGCGACTGCTGCTTTAAAAGCATTTAAATACCCTTAACAAGCAATACAATAGTTTTAAAACAAACCTAATCTCGTCAGCTGCATGTTCTGTGAAGTAATTAATTCTCCAAGATTCTCAAAGATCACAATAAAATATCTAATGTCATTTTCAGTCTGCATCTAACAGCTTAGAAACACATACTGTATGTTTACATTAGATGGCTGCCAAGATTCTGCTGTCATGAAACGTAAAGGAAGAATTCATGATTTTAGAGTCTTTGTTGTGAACTTTGAAGATTCTAGACACAGATTTACTTTAAAGTGGAACTAAATCCACTGATTTAAACTGTTTCCTAAAACATATAGAAAAAAGAGGGGAAAGGGGAATGGGGGAATGGTGGGACTTTATATGAAGCACAACACCAGAACCAAATGAATCAGTTAGTAGATACTATTTAATGGTGCACATGGATGCATGTGGGACAGTAAATAGCATGTAATAAATAACATAATAAATACATATATAAATGTATACACACACACATAAGTGTTCCTACATAGTAAATGATATATATTAAAATGTATTAAATGTAGGCCAAACTTGCATATAGACATGATTGATTGCACACATGATAATGTAAAGTTCATTCAAATTTCTTCATTACTTCGATATATAGCTTTAGTTTCATGGATAACTTCCACTCATCAAGAGCAAATACTGCTCTCGTGCACATTGCTGGATCCAGATAGGTCTAAAGTAAATATTAAGGGGGACTGGTGCAAACAGAAGGGTTTTTACTTTAATGCATAGCATTAATTAAGGTAAAAAACCTTGAGCCTTTACAACCACTTTAAGGTAAAAAAAACTGTCTTTGGATCCAATTTATGTTAGCTCTCAACTGTTCGGCACCATGGCAACTACAGATCAGAGACTTAGAATGACAGCTTTCTTGGGTGTAAAGAATAGGAGGTTTAATTCTGCTTTAACTTCCAAATGATCTCACTGTGGAGCAGAATGTGGCATGTAGTTGAAGAAAGATCAAGTTTATCTCCTTATGTTTGTCAAGGAATTGATACTATTGATACCAGTGTTATGCCACCAGACTTAGAAAAAATACTAAAGTTTGACTGACTCTAGTAACATACCTCCCAACTTTTTAAGATGAGAACAAGGGACACCTATTAGCAAAAGTATGTAGGCATAGGTCACACCCACTGCCACGTCCCCTTATAGGAGAATTAAAAAAAATTATAAGTTAAACCCACAAGTGCTTTTTTTTTTACCACTACTATTCCTTTATTTTGGATTTTGACATGCAGCAATTTAGAAAGTGGATGAAAGGTTTTGCCCTGGAAACACTTTTTGAAAGATAAAAAGTTAATTTTATATACAATTATATATATCAGACCAAAATGAGGGACAATGAGGAGGAAAGAGGGACAGAGGAACTTTTCCCAAATCAGGGACAGTCCCTGGAAATCAGGGACAGTTGGAAGCTTCGTGGCTTTACTGACTGTGGTAACATGGCAACATTGTCTCTGATAATACAGCAATACTGTTTTCAACTACCTAGATGTGCTTTCACAAGAGAATGTGATAACTACTCCCTAAAAAGTTCAACCCAAATAAATCTCGATTATACAGAAGCAACACAACCTATACAAGGCATTTTACATACCATTGTACTTAAAAAGAAACTAAATCATTAATACTATAGCACTTGCATGCCTAACAGTACTACTGTCTACAAACCACAAGGTGGCAGCCAAATGTTACATTCCAACAAAAGAGGGAACTCCAAAATATTTTCTCCATTATCTTTGTATATGAATACAAACATCTAATCTACTTGACTGGGTATTGCCCATGTTATGGCTGCCGTGCCACTTACCAAATGCCCCTTCTTTCTACTTCCAACTACCTTAATCAACTATAATAACACAGACCAAACATCTTTCTTTGGGTTTAAATGGCCATAGCAGCCCTTTTATTAAAACAACCATCAATAACAATATAATCTCTTTATTATATTAACATTACACTCTCAATTAAACAAAAACATAACATCCTGATGTAACTACCAGCTTCTACTAGGTCTTAGGATATTTGAAGGCACACTTGAATGACCAACCAGCTGTATCTGGCACCAATTTGCATCTCCATGGCCCCCAGCCACAACTACACTGACTCAGGGACAATTGTTTATCAATTCTCCAGCCGATACAGCCAGCTAACCAATCCCATATACTTCTGACACTTATTCGGGCAGGTTCACCCATACCGAAGATGGGCCCAACCCATCGTTCTCCAAAGAATGAAACCATCCTTGCATTAAAAAACCCTGCAACCTCTGCCACAGACGCCCAGCGTGAGACCTTACGCCTGGGCGGCACTCCACACCCGAAGAGCTCGCTGGATACCTTCCTGCAGACTTAAACACTAAAGGTCAATGCCTACAGCGTTTGTTCCCCTCACAAAAACAGGAAAGAGTTCCTCTCCAACTCTAAATGGCGAATTGCCAGCCCACCGTTTCGGACAAAAAACTTTGCCACCTCCTTGTTGACTTTTATTCTGGCCTTGTTGACCCTGTCTACTGATCTGGCCAGACGCCAGGAAGTCCTGGCAACTATATCCGACCAAATCACAATACTGTCAGGGGAAATGGATCTCAAGCAAAGAAAATCAAACTTGATATCTCTTACCAGCTTGCGCGAGCAGCAGAGCCCAAGGTCATTACCCCCCACGTGTAGCAGTAGAACATCAGAGGGTCTATCCAACCTGGAATTGTAATGTACCTCTAGTATTACCCTGGACCACAACATGCCCGGTACCCCTAGCCATCTCACACTAACTTCACCCCTGGGAAAACCCAACTGCCGACCCTCTGGCCTAACAACTGCCCTTTTGCCCCCTAAAAAACATATGAGTGGCCCAGGATACACACCAAGCATTCTGAATCTGAAAAACAAGAAATATAAACATAAAAAGCAACAGGAAACCCCTGAAGCAACCCCACACATAACAGAGGGAAACCACAACACAAAAAGGATATAGTGAACCACAATGCAAAAAGCATAGTGATCATAAACATGCTGACCCTCTGGCCTAACAACTGCCCTTTTGCCCCCCAAAAAACATATGAGTGGCCCAGGATACACACCAAGCATTCTGAATCTGAAAAACAAGAAATATAAACATAAAAAGCAACAGGAAACCCCTGAAGCAACTCCACACATAACAGAGGGAAACCACAACACAAAAAGGATATAGTGAGCCACAATGCAAAAAGCATAGTGATCATAAACATGCTGACCCTCTGGCCTAACAACTGCCCTTTTGCCCCCCAAAAAACATATGAGTGGCCCAGGATACACACCAAGCATTCTGAATCTGAAAAACAAGAAATATAAACATAAAAAGCAACAGGAAACCCCTGAAGCAACCCCACACATAACAGAGGGAAACCACAACACAAAAAGGATATAGTGAACCACAATGCAAAAAGGATAGTGATCATAAACATACCAGTGGAGACAGGAACAATAAAGAAAAACACTAATGCCCTGTACACACGATAGGATTTTCAACAAACAACAAAATCCATGTTTTTTTTCCGATGGATGTTGGCTCAAACTTGTCTTGCATACACACGGTCACACAAATCTTGTCGGAAATTCCGAACGTCAAGAACGCGGTGACGTACAACACGTACGACGAGCCGAGAAAAATTAAGTTCAATAGCCAGTGCGGCTCTTCTGCTTGATTCCAAGCATGCGTGGAACTTTGTGCGTCGGAATTGTGTACACATGATCGGAATTTACGCGAACGGATTTTGTTGTTGGAAAATTTGACAACCAGCTCTCAAATTTTGTGTGACGAAAATTCCCATGGAAAATGTCCGATGGAGCCTACACACGGTCAGAATTTCCGACAACAAGCTCCCATAGAACATTTTCCGTCGGAAAATCCTATCGCGTGTACGGGGCATAAGAACAAATAACCCCAGAAGCCATCAGTACCCCCATCCCTAAGGACGACCTATTATGCACAGAAGACTAACCCCCAGCACCCCTATAACAGATGGGGCCACACATATAGCTGAAAATGCTGAGACTCCCAGCAACCAATCCTCTGGACCACCCCTGTCGTCCAAGCCCCAGCGGGCCACCTCAGTGGCTGCCCCTATCCGGAAAGAATGTGAGCAGTAATTGAGTGCTGTGTATCCAGCCCCCAACAGGCATTTCTTAAAAACCAACCTAAATTGGAACTTGGACAATGTGGAAACATCCTCATGCTTAAAGAAAGGCCTGGACACTGCCGGCCTAGCCACCAACCACTCCCGTACCGCCCTTACTGAACATGCAGGAGAGTCGGGGACCCCTCGCAACTCCACCCAGGACCCTTTCCCCCCTTGGTCGGTTTTAGATTTTCGAATGAGCAAAGAAACCCTGTCGCCCCGCAAAACCACAACAGCGAACTCTAACCAGCCACCCCCACGCTTGGACTGACAAACCAGCTCACTCACTCTCAGTACACCAAAGAAAGCCAAAATGAATGCCGCCCTAAAGAGCACAACCTCATAAGGTGAACAACAAATTTCTTCTAGGCAATCCAAGATAGACCCCAGCATCTCGAAGGAGACCGGGCGGCATGCATCTGGGAAGCCCCTACCCCGCCTATAGCCTCGCAGAGCCCTCCTAATTAAAAAATCCTTAGTAACATCCGACAAGCTGGATAATTTAAACAAAAAGACTAAGCTGGCCATCTTTCAATTCAACATGGAGATTGAAAACCCCATCCTCCACGTTCCTACCGATAAAGAACAGCAGTGTACACAAGCGATCCTCATCCCCGAAGCAACCGCCCACCTCACCTACCAGCACAAACCATTCACTCCAAACCTTCTCATATGCAGCGCATGTGGACAGGCACACTGAATTCTGAATGAGACCAGCTACCATTCAAATGTGATGTCCCACAAGTGGTCCAGGCAGGGCATTCCCTACTGCTCCGCTTCCGGCGCCAACAGACGGAATTAGCCCCACTGCAAGCGAAACAATGCATCAGCCACATTATTTTTCACACCAGGCACATGTACCGCACAAACAATTAAGACACAGACACTGCAGCACCAAATGTCTAAGGAAACGGACCACAGGTGGAGAGGAAGCAGAAATTTTATTAATGACCTGCACCACCCTCAAATTGTCACTATGAAAGCGGACCCGTTTATTCCTAAATTCCCGCTTCCATAATTCCACCGCCAACACAAACAACTCCAGTAGTACTAGATTGCCCAGCAGAGCAGCCTCCCACCAAGAATCTGGCCACCGACCTGCACTCCAACGACCCCATAAAAACGCAGCATACCCTCCAGAACCCGCAGCATCCGTGTATAGATCCAAGACGGTTCCATCCATAATGACCACCCATTGTAATTATCAAGAAATAGTTGTCACGCCCTCAAATCGTCCCGTTGTTCCCTGGTCAACCTGATATAATGGTGGGGATCCCTGATCCCTGCTGTCGCTGCCACCAACCTCCTGCAAAAATCCCTACCCATTGACATGAAGCAGAAGTCAGGATGTAGTAAAGCGAAAGTCAGCTTGCCCATGAGCGACTGAAGCGAACGCAATGGTATCTTTTTTCTGCCGAGAGCAACCGAGACAGCCCCCCGCAGGTCTTCTAATTTATCCAGTGGCAGATGGCATTCTATCAAACCTGTGTCAAGGACAACGCCGAGGAATTTTAATTTAGTGGTAGGCCCTTCAGTTTTTTATTCTGCCAGCAGTAAGCCGAACACCTCAAAAACATGTTGAAGTGTGGGCAATAGCGTATGGCACACCCTAGAATCTGAAGGGCTGATCACCAAAAAATTGTGCAGGTAGTGAATAATGGAATGCAAGCCCGACACGTCCTTCACCATCCATTCCAAGAAGGAGCTGTATGCCTCAAACAAAGAACAGGAGATAGAACAACCCATGGGCAAGCATCGATCTACAAAGTATTGCCCCTCCCACACACATCCCAACAGGCGCAAACTATGCGGATGCACCGGCAGCAGTCGGAAAGCCGACTAAATGTCAGTTTTTGCCAAAAGAGCATCCTTACCAAACTTACAAACCCGCTCCACCGCCCTGTCAAATAATGCATAGGAAAGGGCGCACAGCTCCCTGTCAATCATATCATTGACCAAAACGCCCCTGGGGTGTGAAAGGTAGTGTATCAGCCGAAACCGATTAGGTTTCTTCTTTGGAACCACCCAGAGAGGAGAAACATCAAAATCGTTCATTGGCGAGGAATAGAACGGACTGGCCATCCTCCCCAACGAAACTTCTTTGGCCAATTTTTTGGTGACCACTGCAGGGTGGAGCCTTGCAGATCTCAAATTTATCGGAACATCGGACAATGTACAAGAGATCACGAACCCGTCGGAAAAACCCTGAAATAAAAGACAGGCTACTTCCTGGTTGGGATACCTACTTAGAAAGGGTGCCAGCTTTTCCCACTTCACTGGAGTCCTCCCTTTTTCCAGCCTCATCTAACTTACCTTTTCCCTGCTTGAAGCACTTTGTGAAGGGATGTTAACTTTCACATCTGAAGCATTCGTGACGAAAATGGCAGGACCCCCCAAATCTGCAAGTTCCTTTGTTGAACTGCCAACAGAACCCCTTGCGCTTCGACGGCGATGAGGTTGCGGTACTACCCCCAACCCCCTCTGAAAGGGAATGTTCTGGCCCCGTGCTTGAGTCATGAGTTTTATCCACAAACTAATATTTTTGTGATCCCATCTCAATGCTGGCCTAACCGCCTTCCTTTGCCTGAACTGTTCATCGTACCTCAACCAAGCCACGCCCCCATACACCCGCTGAGCCTCACTGATGGAATCCAGGTAACAGAAAAGTGCCGAGCAAGGCTTGGGAGACTTTTCTCCTATAACACTGGCCAGAATGTTAAACACCTGCAGCTAATTCCCAAACATCCTGGGAACCAAACGGTAAGGCCGCTTCTCCTCCTCCTCTTTCTTGCTCATTGGGCCTTACTTTATCTAGGTTAAATTGTTCAAGGGGCAATAGGAAAAAATCTCCACATTCTCACCTCTCCAGATCCTATCCCTCACCTCCTGTTTGAGATGTGTGCCAAGCGGTCCGTCAAAGCACACATAAACTTCACACTTAGCCGAATCTGCCAAACGCACCTGTTCGATTCCCCATTCGCCTTTTTTGGATCCTCGGCTGCCTTCTCAGTGGCTTGCGACACCACCTCCAGCAGAGCCGGAACTGAACCTCCCTGCCTGCCAGCACTCTGAGATGATGTAGAGGCCTGAACACCATCATCCTGACCCGGGGCCATAGAGGGGGACCCCAACCCGGACACAGCCACTATCGGCGCAGAGAGAGCCTGCGTCACCGTCCACACAGCCATTAGGGAACCAATCCCAGCTGAACTACCGCCTGGATCACATCACGCCAACATTGTGCTGAAACCGGCAATAAATGCCTGGAGAACATTCACCATGACCCCTTCTCGCCCCACAGCTGCCTCCCTCCAGACTTGGGGTCCCAAGGACTGACCTTGCAAACCCCCCAATTCACTGCCACCAGACAAAAGGGACTGTACAGGAGACAAACTATAGGGTATAGAAGGAAATGTGGAGCTGACCCCAGCAGACTTACCAGGCTGTCCTTGCAGCTGCATATCCGGATCCCTGTAGCCCCAAAGCGTGCGCTGGCAGGGTGTTTTCTCCTGTGGCCTTGTCACCCTCCTCTGATTCTGTCAGCTCCCCCTCCGATCTCTCCTCTTCAGCTCTCACAGCCTGGCTGCGTGGAGGAGGAACGGGCTCTCACAGCCTGGCTGCGTGGAGGAGGAACGGACTTTTACAGCCTGGCTGCGTGGAGGAGGAACGGACTCCGAGCACCGGCTGATGTCATCTCCACGAGCCGCCCGATCATTCCTCTTCCCCTGCCGAGCTCTCTGCCCTGATGGCATGGAAGCAGCACTCCGGTCCCGCACTGGTGTAGATACAGTGGCGGATGTCTCCCCGGCACCTCGGCTTCTCCGGCTGTCAGTCCCAGCCACCCCAGACACTCGGCCACCACTGATGGGTGCTACTCTCCTGCACCGGGCTGCACTCCCAGCAGGCGCTACACCTGCAGGGTCCCAATGGTCAGCAGGAGAGAGACGGGAGCAGGAGGCTGACTCAGATCTCCTTCCCGGGGCCCAACTATGAAGGGGATTCCTCCCAGCCCCACCTGGTGAAGAGTGAGGCAATCTCTTGGCTGATGGGACTGAAGGGTCTGCTATGGGGCTCCCAAGTCGTTGGCTACCCCTCGGGGTCACCTTAGGGGTCAAGCACACAGGAGGCGTGACCTCCTAGCACGTTGGTGTGCAGGGGCAGGTGTAGCAGGTACCTGCCCCGACCCCTGCAGCATACCTGCCAGCTGAGCATGCAACAGGACCATTGGCAACTGCTGCCGCCCGGATGCTAGCTAGCATATTCTCAATATCCGCCATTCTCTCCTCAGAAGCTTGAGAAACTTGTCCGGTGCTATCCCCTGACCAACTGATGCCAGAGTCAACACCTCCCCCCACTAGACCCCTATGACCACATACTACCCAACCCTACTCTCCAACAATGAGTTAAGGCCTGTTCTCCTAAAGACAAAAACTCTTAAATTAACCCCTCCTTTACTACATCCTAGACTGTAAAACCCAGTCATACAGGCCTTCTGCTTAAGCTGCGCCTGCAGCTCCTGGCCTATATCTATATATTCAATTGCTGCAAGAAAGGTATCAATTTACTTACAGAAATGACCTTCATTCTATTGGCTGTATAAAGCCAAACAAGCAGATAGGATTCAGTCAGAATCCAAATTGGGGATACAGTGTTTAATACCTAAACCACAGAATCTGCCTCTAAATAAAGAACATTGGATGAATACTAAGGAATTTGGCAAGTAATACAGTATTTGTTCTCATACGCATAGCTCCCAACTGTCCCTTTCTCATTTGTCCCTCATTTTGGTCTGATCTATATAGTTGTATATAAAATTAACTTTTTATCTATCAAAAAGTGTTTTCCAGTGCTAAAGCTTTCATCTGATTACTAAATTGCTGCATTTGTAAATTCCAAAAGCCAATATAAAGGAATAGTAGTGGTAAAAAAAGCACTTGTGGGTTTAACCAATCTTGTTTTTTTGTACAATTTTTCTTTAAGGGGGCGTGGCCAGGGGTGTGTCCTATGCCGGTATTCTTTTGCTAATAGATGTCCCTTGTTCCCATCTCAAAAATTTGCGAGGTATGCATACGTGTTAATTAAAAGAGAAGTATGGGGTTTGGTACGTTTGCAAAATCATACCTACCTAGGTGGATGCAGCAAAACACTGCAGTTCTCACAGCTCCCTGCTCCTTGCTCACTGGAGCGCTGGGCTGTGGATGGGGCAGGAGTGACCGGCTCTGTGACGTCAGCAGAGAGCGGACTTCAGCCTGTTGTCTGCTGAAAACGGGTCACAGGAGTGCAGTTAGTTCTGATCCACAGGAGAAGTACAGCCAAGCTTCTATAAGTAAATTGATACCTTTCTTGCAGCAATTGATACCTTTCTTGCAGCATGAATTGGCTGTACTTCTCTTTTATAAGTGAATGTAAACCCAATCATAAAAATCACAGCTTTTATGTTAATGTAATTTCAAAAGTGATATTTTATTTCTTTGTACATTATTCAATTATCATCCTGATTGGTTGAGAGGAGAATCGTGAAGGCAATAGCAAATATTAATTCGCCATTGTCACACAACTGGGTGGGCTCAGGGTGCAGTGCTCTGCGCCCCGAGCCCCCCTTTTTTAATCCTTTTTTGAAGCCTATTAGAGCCTCAGGCTCTAATCATGTGCTTAAAAAAAAAAAAAAAAAAAACATTGAAATCCATGAGTCCAGCACCCTGCATGTAGAGCAGGGGCGCATGGGGCGCATGTAAAACATCTACAGAAAGGATCTAAGGCAACCAGAAATCCTTGTATCTTTAATAACTTAAGTTAACCAATAAAGGGTGTTGCCTTAACTCCAAACTTTCTAAATGCAGGATATCACTAAATTAAAAAAAAAAAAAAAACAGTTATTTAAGATGAGCACAGTACCTCTTCAAACTAAAATGTCATTCAGATAGGGTTTCCATCTATTTTAAGTGATACAATACTATCTATATTTCTTAGTGTATATCCTATGGTCATAGTAAAGTAGAATTCCAGCTTAACCCAAACTGCTCTTAAATCTGACCCCCCTCCTAACACCTATGCTTACTAACCTGTGTGTAGGCAGGTGCTTACAAGGGGTTAATGTTTTTCTGCAGAACTGCAGCTATCTATCTCAAGCTGTGCTGTGGTCATGTGTTCAAGTTTACTGAGCCAGCCAGGTGCAAACCGTTAAATGTAGATGTATGATGGATCTGATGAATTGATTGGCTAGATTATTTTGCCAATTTTCCAGAGATCCATACCAAAAAGGGCTAACTGAAATGCCCTGGAGGAGCTGCTGGGAAACACTGCCTAGCAGTGGCGGCTGGTGCTCAAAATTTTTGGGGGGGGGGTGCAAACAAACTGAAAAAAAACCCATCAAATGCTGCCACTGTGCCATCAAACGCTGCCACTGTGCCATCAAACGCAGCCACTGTGACCATCAAATGCTGCCAGTGTGCCATCAATTGCAGCCACTGTGCCATCAAACGCAGCCACTGTGCCATCAATTGCAGCCACTGTGCCATCAAACGCAGCCACTGTGCCCATCAAATGCTGCCACTGTGCCCATCAAATGCTGCCACTGTGCCCATCATATGCTGCCTGTGTGCCCATTAAATGCTGCCAGTGTGCCCATCAAATACTGCCACCGTGCCCATCAAATGCTGCCACTGTGTCATCGAATGCCACCCCCCTGTCCGCTCGCCACCTGCCCGGCACTTAGCCTGTCTTGGTGGAGCAGCAGGTGTCAGCCAGCCAGCATTTCCTGCCGTCCTCATCTCCCGACTCCTGTCTTCTCCTGATAGGCATCCAACAGTGGCGCCTGTCGTTTCAGCCAATCAGGTGACAGGTAACAGACCCGAGCACCTGATTGGCGGAGAGGCGGTTCAGTGTTAGGAAAGCGAAGATTCATTTGCTTTCCTAACACAGCTGAGTGAACTGTGAGTGCCAAGCATGGGGCTTGCAGATCACCGTTTTTTACGCCTATTATGCCCCGTACACATGGTTGGATTTTCCGACGAAAAAGGTTCGATAGGAGCCTTTTGTTGGAAATTCCGACAGTGTGTAGGCTCCATCGGACAGTTTCTATCGGAATTTCTGTCGCACAAAATTTGAGATCTGGTTCTCAAATTTTCCGACACCAAAATCCGTTTGCGTAAATTCCAATCGTGTGTACACAATTCCGACGCACAAAGTTCCACTCATGCTCGGAATCAAGGAGAAGAGGCGCACTGGCTATTGAACTTAATTTTTCTCGGCTCGTCATATGTGTTGTACGTCACTGCATTCTTGAC
The DNA here is from genome assembly GCF_042186555.1 of Aquarana catesbeiana. NCBI lineage: Eukaryota > Metazoa > Chordata > Amphibia > Anura > Ranidae > Aquarana > Aquarana catesbeiana. Next base: position 676,551,815 of record NC_133324.1, on the reverse strand, counting down.
GTTCGGAATTTCCAACCAACTTTTTGTGACCGTGTGTATGCCGTGTGTAAGACAAATTTGAGCCAGCATCCGTCGGAAAAAAAACACATGGATTTTGTTGTCGGACTGTCTGATCATGTGTACGAGGCATTAGAGCCTATGGCTCTAATCAGGTGCTTCAGAAACACCCCCCGCCGCTGTAATTCAGGTGCCCGGCGCCCAAAAAGGGGCCGGACACCTGAATGGGGGGTGGCAGCGGCGACCATGGATAGATTCATGCAATGCATGAATCTATCCAAAGTGCACAGTGGGGGTGGCAGGAGAGAGGGGGCGGCTCCCGTGTGCCCTTAATGCACAGGCCGCCACTGCTGCCTAGATGTAGGTTGTTAATCTATCAGTCTTTGTTCCCCATCGGGGGGGGGGGGGCAGCCAGGGTTCCCTGAGGGGCTAGGAACCTGGGGACTATATGGAGTCCTAACTGCCACCTGTGGACTTATTGCCTTTTTGGACTTTAAGAATTACTTGCTACCTTTGTGGATTATTTACCTTAATGGACTCTATAGTCTCTGCTGTTGTCCAGGTATGATTACCTTATGGGCACTTCAACCCCTCTGTACAGGAATGTCTGTGAGAAGCTGCTGTACAATAGCTGTCCCTGTATGTTTGCCATTCTTCCGTAAAGTTACCGTTAACTGTTAAATGCCTTAAGGGCAGGTGTGCCTGGAGGGATCCCACCCCTTCTTAAAGACACAGGGATGCATGTGATGCTCAGCAAGAGCACAATGGCAGCTGAAGGCATCCAGGGCAGTCCCGGGACACAGTTCAAGCCTTTGCAGTAAGGTACACATGGAAGGGCAATGCACATCACAAACGGTTGAATTGGGTGCGGGGACACACTGGATGCCTTTAGCATTTTTCTTGCTGGGTGTCACCTGCATCCCTGTGCCTTTAAGGAGAGGTGGGTTCCCTCCAGGCATAGCTGCCCTTAATCTATTCACTGCTATACGTGCTCCAGCTTGAGAGATTCTGAAAATTATAGAGTTAGGACCAAAGCATACAAAGTTAATATGAGCACTGCAGCTTACACATATATTTGCAAATGTCTACAAACAAAGCCCTCTGTTTTTAACATGAATTGTTAAACGGGGTCAATTTGGTTGTTTTGCAGGCTGAATGGTAAGTGTGCTGGGAATCGTTTGTTCATTTTATAGGGCCATACTGCCAGTAAAGTGGAGCAAATGCTTTATTGAACTCAATGTATATGCCCATTCATATGCATTATGTTGCAAATATTAAACGCATGGGATATAGTTTCACTCCTGCATGCCAGAAAGGCCACCAATGCTATGGCAGTGAGATTCTGTGACAGTGTAGACTGGGCCATACTGCAAAGGGAATATCACACGTATGCAGCGGTGAATGATCTCTGAGGTTGCTATTCTGCTTTTTACCAACATATCATGATGTCAGAAATATCACTACGGCAATGAGAAGCCATGCTTGCGTGGTAGCAAAAAGTCCTGAGGATAAAAACAGCATGGGAACAAAGCTAATGGGTTCTATTTTTATAAAGAAACGTGGCTGCCATCTCTCAGCACCCTGCCAGAGGGCCTTTACCTTTTAGCACCTTGCTAACAACATCCACCAGCACATTTGCATCTCCCCCCACACTCTTTAACTCCACACCTGTAACTACACCTCTACTATCACCACCATATCATACATGACTGACACCCTCAATCTCATCAACTAGCTTACAGGCCTGCCCAACCTACCAGGGTGCCTGACCTCCCCCCCCCCCCAACTCCATTCTTGCCACCACATTTTCATCAACACTACTCTCGCCACCATGCTGGGAACTCCCCTCACTTTTACATCCCCACTCCTGATCTCACCACTGTGCCTGCACACACCCCCATCCCAGCCACACTTTCCCTCCTTTATCAACACCACGTCTGCACCCTCCTATTACCTCATATTACCTCCATGCCTGCTTTAGTTTTTCTGGAAAGTGAAAATAATAGATAATAGATATGAAAACAACCATATACAGATATAATGCGAATGATAGTACATTGTTGTACTAACCTCCTAGCTCAATATATCTAAAAGATACATAGTCACCAAATTTAAAAATATATATGTAAATTATGCTGCTGCCTTAAGATGTCATTGTGGAGGGCCGCCCATAAGCCGGGGTGACTTGGACCACAGGGGTCACCATGGTGGTTGTGGGGGGGCACAAATGGATAATCACAGTGGTGCTGCGAAAGGGAAGTGCAAGCATCAATAGTAGTATTCATAATTATGTAAATATGTCTCAAAGTACAAAGCTCCACAAGAGTAAAAAACTTACATGGCATAACGTGTTTGAACCAAGGGTAGACTGATAAAAAATTAAGAGTGAATAACAGGACTGATCTCACAGCAAGACAACCATTGCCACAAAAACAGACCAGTGATAATCTAGAAAAAAACAATGAAAGACAAAGGGGGAGTGGAGCAGTATCAGATAAAACTGTAAATAGTACAATGGCAAGAGTGAAGGGCCAGTTGATGCCACGTTAAGTTTGCTACATAGCCAGTAAGACAAACTCCACTGCATGTGATAGACGAGCATCACAAAAACTAAGAAAAAATTAGGTCTATACAGTATATGAGGCCATTTTGGCTCAAAAAACAGGCAATTGGGCATAAGTGGCCTAAAGCCACAACAATCAGATGTTTCGCCGTTTGGGACGTGATGACTAGAAAGATGAGCAATCAGAGATAAGTGGCTCAAAGTTGCACCTATCAGCTGTTCTGCTGTCTGGGCAGCAACCCCCTGGCCGAGGGGCGCACGGTGTGGCCACGCTCAACAGGGCGTGATGATGTTATGTGTCATGCAGCTGCCAACACACAGCTGTCTGGCATCTTCATATTTGTCCTCATCGTTTAGTCGCTAGTCTATATGTATTTTTTTACTATGTATGATGTTTTTTATACTATTTCCAAATAAATGTAAAGTTTTTTTAACTACTGTATATAATAATTCTTTTTGGACATATGGCTGCATAAAAGTCCCTACACCAGGAGGGTACTGTTCTATCTATTTATCCACTGCTGCTCTCACAGATGTCATCACTATGGATGAGCTGTCTGTTCGGGTCGAACATGAGTTCGGGTCGAACATGAGTTCGACTCGAACATTGGCTGTTTGCCCGTTCATCGAAAACCGAACATTATGGGCCGTTCGCGCCAAATTCGAGCGGTGTGTAACACCCCATAATGCACTGCGGGAGCGCAGTGCATTGCTGTATGATGATTGGCCAAAGCATGCACCGTGATCTGCATGCTTTGGCCAATCCCAGCGCCCTCAGCTAAGAGAGCCATAATTGGCCAAAGGCAGGGTGCCTTTTGCAAATCATGGCTCAGGGGGACTAAGTCCACGCCCCACACTATATAAGGCTGCCTGCACGTCGGCCCCATGTAGTGTGTGGTTGGTGTGGACGGAGAGAGAGTGTCATTTAGATTGAGCAGGCAGGCAGGTTATTTGGTTAGCTGCAGTGTATTTAATATATATATATATATATATATATATATATATATATATACACAGACAGTCTCGTATATATATATATGTAGCTCTGGTAGATTTTTATCTACCGCTGATAGGTTAAATTAGTGGGTCGTTTATTATAGGAAGTTAGATTTGCCTCTGTTCCAGCTTGGCTGACGTTGCATGCAGTTCCACATTGTGCCGGTGGGTGTCGTTGTCACCATCGGCAGGTGTTGGAAAAGCAACGTGTTGAAGCGAATGAGTGCTCCTCTTTCCGGGAGATAACTCGTGGAGGTGGTCCTCCGAGTTGCATTCTGGGAGAGGGTATTTATGGAACAGACGCCATGTTTTAGGGTTCATTTTCAGCCACCTGCTGGCCCTCCTGGCCGGCAGGTATGCACTAGCAATACCACCTCGTGGTCCTCTGTTCCGGAGGCCCACGTTGCTGCGGCGTGTGGGTGGGCCCAGAAGCCTGTCTGGGGCCTACCACAGCAGCGGAGGAATGGTCCTGAGCTGTCTTTCCTGAGTGAAGAAGCTGGACAACCGAGAAGATCCCGGGGGAGGACCCGTCATGGAAGGATCATGCAGAGTGCTGGTCTGGAGAGGGGCCTGGTGACTCGGTTGGAGGACGCATTCCGAAGTAATCTTACAGTATAGTACTGCCGGGTTGGCTTAAAGGTTCAAGTACTGTATCTGACTTTCACCACAAACCAATATATCCTGTGGCAGAGGATTATATGGGTTTTATTACAGATAAGTCTGTGGCAGAGACTTTTGTTCATGCTACGTGCTGGCTGCTAGGCAAGTGAGAGATGTCTATCCAGGAGGGCAAAGATTGAATCCTACAAAAAGGGGGACAATTCAATTGCATGTGTTCAATTACAAAGAATGTTCTGAAGAAATACAACAGAAAGGTATTTGAGCTTCCCTGCAGCTTTCCTACTACCTCTTTCCTGCTACTTCCCTTGTTCGTTTTATTAAAGCATTGGAAAACCTACTCAAGTGTTTGGTGCTTATATCGTCCAGAGGTAAACTCAACGAACCCTAGACCCGGTGCCGGTGAAAGAGAGGTGTCGAGAGTGAAGGTAACAAGCCCGCTTAAACCAGCAGCTGTATCCAGTTTAGCTATATCTGACTGCAGTCCGTTCCTGGTGTACTTTTTCTAATATACTTCTGGCAGGCAGGTTATTCAGTTAGCTGCAGTGTATTTAATATATATATATATATATATATATATATATATATACAATTTAGCTGTATCTGACTGCAGGCCGTTCCTAGTGTACTTTTTCTAATATACTTCAGGCAGGCAGGTTATTCAGTTAGCTGTAGTGTATTTAACCACTTCCCTACCCAGCCATAGTAATATGACGTCCACAGATGGGATCTCCCATCCCGGGTGGACGTCATATGACGGCCTGGGATTCCCAGGGTTGCTCAGGACCCGGTGCGTTTGCCCGGCGGCCGCGATGTCTGCCGGGCACCCGCGATTGCCCGTTAACCAGATCTACGTCCTGTCAGTTGTGAGGAGAGCGATCTGTGTTCCTAGTACAGCAGAACACTGATCGGTCTCCTCCCCTTGTACGTCCCCGCCCCCTACAGTTAGAAACACTCCCTTAGGAAACATATTTAACCCCTTGTGTCCCCCTAGTGGTTAACCCCTTCACTGCCTGTCACATTTACACAGTAATCAATGCAATTTTATAGCATTGATCGCTGTATAAATGTGAATGGTCCCAAAAATGTGTCAAAAGTGTCCGATGTGTCCGCCATAATGTCGCAGTCACATAAAAAAATCGCGATCGCCGCTAAAATAAATAAATAAATAATTTAAAAAAAAAAATGCCATAAATCTATCCCGTATTTTGTAGATGCTATAACTTTTGCGCAAACCAATCAATATACGCTTATTGCGATTTTTTTTTTACCAAAAATATGTAGAAGAATACGTATCGGCCGAAACTAAGGAAAAAATTTGTTTTTTTTTTTAAAAAATGGGATATTTATTATAGCAAAAAGTAAAAAATATTGTGTTTTTTTCAAAATTGTCGCTCTTCTTTTGTTTATAGCGCAAAAAATAAAAACCGCAGAGGTGATCAAACACCACCAAAAGAAAGCTCTATTTGTGGGGAAAAAAGGACGTCAATTTTTTTTGGGTACAACGTCGCACGACCGCACAATTGTCGTTTAAAGTGCGACAACGCTGAAAACTAAAAATTGGCCTGGGAAGGAAGGGGGTGAAAATGCCCTGTATTGAACCGGTTAATATATATATAGATATAGATATAGATATAGATATATCTATATCTATATCTATATCTATATTTATATATATATATATCCACTCCATACAGTTTAGCTATATCTGACTGCAGGCCGTTCCTGGTGTACTTTTTCTAATATACTTCTGGCAGCAGGTTATTCAGTTTGCTGCAGTGTATTTAATATATATATATATACAGACAGTCTCGTATATATATTATATCCACTGCATACAGTTTAGCTATACCTGACTGCAGGCCGTTCCTGGTGTACCTTTTCTAATATACTACAGTACCGTGCATCCCTAGTGCAGTAGCTACTACTTTTCTGGTGGTGTACACAATACAGTACACCTGTAGTTGTTATTACACTTCTCTTGGTGTACACAGTACTGTGCACCCATAGTGCAGTTGCTACTACTTTTCTGGTGGTGTACACAGTACACAATACAAACAGTGCACCCATAGTTGTTATTACACTTCTCTTGGTGTACACAGTACTGTGCACCCCTAGTGCAAGTTCTACTACTTTTCTGGTGGTGTACACAATACAGTACACCCATAGTTGTTATTACACTTCTGTTGGTGTACACAGTACCGTGCACCTCTAGTGCAGTTGCTACTACTTTTCTGGTGGTGTCCACAGTACACAATACAAACAGTGCACCCATAGTTGCTATTAGACTTCTGTTGGTGTACACAGTATCGTGCACCCCTAGTGCAGTTGCTACTACTTTTCTGGTGGTGTACACAATACAGTACACCCATAGTTGTTATTACACTTCTGTTGGTGTACACAGTACCGTGCACCCTTAGTGCAGTTGCTACTACTTTTCTGGTGGTGTACACAGTACACAATACAAACAGTGCACCCATAGTTGCTATTAGACTTCTGTTGGTGTACACAGTACCGTGCACCCATGGTGCAGGTGCTACTACTTTTCTGGTGGTGTACACAGTACACAATACAAATAGTGCACCCATAGTTGCTATTAGACTTCTGGTGGTGTACACAATACCATGAACCCCTAGTGCAGTTGCTACTACTTTTCTGGTGGTGTACACAATACAGTACACCCATAGTTGTTATTACACTTCTGTTGGTGTACACAGTACTGTGCACCCATAGTGCAGTTGCTACTACTTTTCTGGTGGTGTACACAGTGTATACAGTGTAGTGTGGTTTTGCAAAACAAAATCCCCATCATGTCCGAAAGGCCACCAAGGAGAGGCAGACACTAACAGGCCACTAAAAGAGGGCAAGCAAGCTCTGTGTCTACAGTCCACAGTGCTGGTCATAGAGATGGTGCATCTTCTGCAGGTGGCTGTGGGACATGCTTGTCCTTTTTTTCTGCTGCTGGGGCAGGGGCAGAAAAATTGGGCTTTTGGTGGTGGTGGTGCCAAAACACTGTAACCCCTCACAGATACTCTTGTTGGGTGTAGGAATGGGCCCTGCTGTGAAATATTAGATCAAAAATTGTAATTACATGCCCCTATTAAACAGGGACAGAAAAATTGGGCCTTAGGCAGTGGTGGTGGTGCCCTAAACCAAAAATATTGTTGGAAGCTAGCATCATCAATATTGAGGAGGAATTGGATAGTCACTCAGCATAGGCAGTCTTCAAGGGCAAGGGATCCCACATCCATAGAAAAATCAATCAGTTACATCAGCATCAGGTGCTTGATAGCTGCTGCTGATCCAAGACTGATTGATTTTTAGGAATGTGAGCCTATCAACGGAGTCTGTGGACAGGCGCATTCTATAATCCGTTACAAACCCTCCAGCAACACTGAATGTGCATTCAGAAAGAATGCTGGATGCAGGACAGGCCAGTAGCTCAATTGCATATTGAGCTAGTTCTGGCCAGTGGTCCATCCTCAAGACCCAGTAACCCAGTGGATGCTCTGTTGGAAAGGTCTCCAAGTCTGCTCTTGCCCCTAGATATCCCTGAACCATGTAATGCAGATGCTGGCGATGGTTGCTTGAACCGATCAGACCTTGGCGCTGAGGACTGAAAAATTGTCTATAGGCATCGATCAGCCGGCCACCTTCTCCACTGCTCTTCCTCTGACTGAACAAAGCCTTAGCTACACGTTGTCCAACACCAGGAAATTGTAACCTCACAGGATCTGGAAATGCATTGCACAAACCTTTCTTCAAGGCCTCCTGAAGATGTTTCCTGCAAAGAAAGGATGAGAAAGGATGAGATCTGCAACCTTACCCTTGTAACGTGGATCAAGAAGGGTTGCCAGCTCATGCACCGCATGGCATCTTTTTGCCTGAGTGCTTGCAAAGCCCCTTGAATGCTTACGGAACACCGCTGGTTCAGAGAACAAATCTGAAGAAGATGCCATAGAGGAAGAAGAAGAGGAGGGAGTGGAGGAGAGAGCTGTGGCAGAATCACCACTAGCATTTTGGAGGCGTGCTGGCGGAACAAGCTCCAACAATACTGAACCCTGTCCTGCATCCTTCCCAGCTGCCAGCAGAGTTACCCAGTGCGCCATGAAGGAAAGGTAACATCCCTGCTCATGCCTGCTAGACCATGAGTCTGCGGTAATATACACCTTACTGCTGACCACCCTGTCCAACAAGACAAAAACATTGCCTTCCACATGCTGGTAGAGAGCTGGAATGGCCTTCAGTGAAAAGATATGGCATTTTGGAATCTGCAACTGAGGTACAGCACATTCCACAAATTCACAAAGGAGGGGCAGAGTCTACCAGCTGAAAAGGCAGTAGTTGCAGTGCTAGCAATTTGGCCAAGCTAGCATTCAGACGCTGGGCATGTGGATGGCTGGGACCGAATTTCTTTTTAAGGTTTAACAACTGGGGTAGGGAAATTTGCCTGCTAAAATCAGATGGTGGTGTACTGCTAGCAGATTGGCTGCAAGTACTTGGGACACCTATTGCTATACCTTCATTCCTCTCAATGCAGGTTTTCGAGAGGACTGAAGGTATAGTAGGGTTGGAGATCCCAGATGAGGAGCAAGGAGAAGTCCGCCTTTTTCTTTGATGTGGGTCTTTCAAGTGCTGTTGCCAAGGGACTTGTTGCCTTATGAGTTTATGTGAAATCTACATTAATAGCTGTAAATATTGGAATTATGAATATATTTAATTTAGCTTTTATCTATGTAGGGCGGAACATATTATCTTCACAGAAATCTCTGGTAGACCAGACAAGTCGGTGCCTAGGCTTGTGTATACAAAAAATGGGATCCAAACCTCATCGTTTTACACATTATCACTTCAAAGGATCCCATGCTGGGATATGCAATGAAGGGAGGCCAAACCATAATCAATACTTAACTTCCCAGGAAAATTCAAGTTAAGCTCCTGCTCAGAATAGTCACAAGGATTTGCATTAAAGGGGGCTGACTTATGCAAAGTATAGGGATTTGAGATGTAGCCAGTCCTTAACCAGAAATAGGGAAGCTCACCAATCAGAGCCACGCTATGCCAACCAATGAGGCATCAGCATGTAATGATATACACAGACTAGATTGGAGGGAAACATACACTTTTATGGGAGAGCAACCATCAGAATGGAACCTTGGTGCAAAGGGCAATTATGGGAAAGGTCTGCATTTTACTTGTAACTATATATGTTTGTAGATGAATGTTTTCAGGAATATACGCTGTATTACTTCATGTAATTCTCTTATTTTAACCTAATATTTTCTTCCTTGGTGTAGACTATAGATAGATGGTTGTGTATTAGATAGACTTTCAACTACTCACCAATAAATGTTATTATTGTGTTAAAGCTTTTACTCATGGTCAAAGAACTCTCATTTTTATTAACAAAATACTCCGAACACGATTTGGAAAATACAAGACTTTAAAACATGAGCTCCGGTTTTACAAAGAATGAGACATACTAGGTAAATTATACAAAATGAACAATAAGTTATCACATGGTAGATTACAGGGGGTATGCATAAAATCTACTTCCTGTGAAGATGTAACTATATTGATGCTTGGTATTTGGAGAAGACCCCAATGCATTTCAACCTTGTAGGGTCATGGTCTTCCTCAGGGGGTCCTTAAAACTCTGCAGGGGCATCAAAAAAGGGGGATCATAAAAAGTTTGTGTATATTCTGCATACATTTTATATATATCTATTCTATAGGGTTCATAGTGATCATTTGATATTTACCCTCAATACCATGTGAGCTCGTTCATCCGGAGACTTCTTAAAAACATGGAAAAAAATAGAGAGATCCCCCACTGGTGATCCTGGACTCCATTAAAATAGTCATCCCCGTCTGCGCCCCGAAAGAAGGCAGAACTGACCTGTGGGGCTTACGGATGGTCACAGATCAAATGGCCCTCTCCCGCAAATAGAGGATGCAGCAGAGGAACCAGAACACCTGAAAGTTCATCATAAAATAGTGTTTTCACAATTTGGTCTACAAAGAGATTTAAAGTATATAGGGTTGTATCGATATGCTAACTAAAGTATACATAGTATAAATATGGGGACAATGAACAGAGATATTTAATACTGAAAAGTATATATTGGTGAGATATATAGCTAGAGGTTTTGGATATCAATGGACTTAAAAAATGTATCCAAAGCAAAAAAATAAATATCAAAACACGGGTGTGATTATGATAGATCTAAAGTGAATATACAGTGGAATAAAAATATAACATGAACTAGCATGGAGCGAAATAGTGATTATAAAAAGTGCTACATGCATGAATGTGAAGGAGAAAGTGCAACATATAGTTATACCCCTCAAGGGAGGGGGGGGGGGAGTTTTCAAAAGTGAGAAGGACAGAATTATCAAAGTAAATCCTTTTCTCCAAGAAGAATTACTGGGATGTGACCATGTGAAAACATGCAGAAGGTGAACAACAACAAAAGAGAAGAAAACTAAAGTGGACACCACTTAAAGGGTGAGGTGAAAACTAAATAATGAAGTTATGGTGACACTGGATTATAAGTGAAGAGAATATTAAGTGAGTGCCAATAAAAAATGGTGATAAAGTGGTGATGGCATGTGAAAGATTGGTGACCAGAGTGTGGGTCACTACTCAAATTAGTGCTAGAAGAGTGAGTGAAAAGAAAAAGGGAAAAAAAGGCTGCTAAAAATAAAAGTAATAATAATAAAGGAGAAGTGAGGCTGTAGGGGAGTCAATAAAAGCCCCTCAGCCATTACAAAATCTGTAATATTGACAGAAAGAAACTTAAAAATGAAAAAAAAAAAAAAAACAAACAAAAAAAGAAACTAAGGAGACTGGCTCACCTAGTGAATGTAGTAAGAGACCAATTTAGGCAGTATATTTAGGGATTCCCCTTGTTCAGACCGATCAGTTGATCCCCTGACAGGGCTTGAAAGCAACAAATTCACCAGATAAGAACAGGCAATGGAGGGTTATGCTGCACCGTTGTCAGTTCATCCATAAGATTTTCATGATTGATTTGGCACTTTTTATATTTATTTAAGGTCAGTGAGGCACATGTCTTTTGATTTTGGTTATCAGACAGCGTGCATTTCCCTGTGGAATCCTACAGATACCTAATATCTCTTACTACAGTCACTAGGTGAGCCAGTCTCCTTAGTTTCTTTTTTTGTTTGTTTTTTATTTTTTTCATTTTTTAGTTTCTTTCTGTCAATATTAGAGATTTTGTAATGGCTGAGGGGCTTTTATTGACTCCCCTACAGCCTCACTTCTCCCTTTATTATTATTACTTTTTTTTTAGCAGCCTTTTTTTCCCTTTTTCTTTTCACTCACTCTTCTAGCACTAATTTGAGTAGTGACCCACACTCTGGTCACCAATCTTTCACATGCCATCACCACTTTATCACCATTTTTTATTGGCACTCACTTAATATTCTCTTCACTTATAATCCAGTGTCACCGTCACTTCATTATTTTGTTTTCACCTCACCCTTTAAGTGGTGTCCACTTTAGTTTTCTTTTCTTTTGTTTTTGTTCACCTTCTGCATGTTTTCACATGGTCACATCCCAGTAATTCTTCTTGGAGAAAAGGATTCACTTTGATAATTCTGTCCTTCTCACTTTTGATAACTCCCCCCCCCCCCCCTTGAGGGGTATAACTATATGTTGCACTTTCTCCCTCACACTCATGCATGTAGCACTTTTTATAATCACTATTTCGCTCCATGCTAGTTCATGTTATATTTTTATTCCACTGTATATTCACTTTAGATCTATCAGAATCACACCAGTTTTTTAATATTTATTTTTCTGCTTTGGATACATTTTTTAAGTCCATTGATATCCAAAACCTCTAGCTATATATCTCACCAATATATACTTTTCAGTATTAAATATCTCTGTTCATTGTCCCCAAATTTATACTATGTATACTTTGGTTAGCATATCGATACAACCCTATATACTTTAAATCTCTTTGTAGACCAAATTGTGAAAACACTATTTTATGATGAACTTTCAGGTGTTCTGGTTCCTCTGCTGCATCCTCTATTTACGGGAGAGGGCCATTTGATCTGTGACCATCCGTAAGCCCCACAGGTTAGTTCTGCCTTCTTTCAGGGCGCAGACGGGGATGACTATTTTAATGGAGTCCAGGATCACCAGTGGGGGATCTCTCTACTTTTTTCCATGTTTTTAAGAAGTCTCCGGATGAACGAGCTCACATGGTATTGAGGGTAAATATCAAGTGATCACTATGAACCCTATAGAATAGATATATATAAAATGTAGAATATACACAAACTTTTTATGATCCCCCTTTTTTGATGCCCCTGCAGAGTTTTAAGGACCCCCTGAGGAAGACCATGACCCTACAAGGTTGAAATGCATCAGGTCTTCTCCAAATACCAAGCATCAATATAGTTACATCTTCACAGGAAGTAGCTTTTATACATACCCCCTGTAATCTACCATGTGATAACTTATTGTTCATTTTGTATAATTTACCTACTATGTCTTGTTCTTTGTAAAACTGGAGCTCATGTTTTAAAGTATTGTGATTTCCAAATCATGTTCGGCGTATTTTGTTAATAAAAATATACTTTTTTACAAAAATTTACACTATTTCTTTAATTATTGCTGCTAAAAAACCCCAAGGGGAATCCTCCACTCCTTTTTGGTAACATTTACTACGAGGTGTGCAGCCAAATCAGTCTCTACTAAAGTGTCAGGTGATGTAAGAACTCTCATTTAACCCAAATCATATCTGAGAGCTATTAAATCTCAAATATAGTATACGGGAAAAAGACTGCATGGGAGGTCGTCATATGTCTGGTCAAGCATGTGGTGCCAAATCGGCTGCTGTTGTGGCCACACTTGATCTGCTTCAGACATAGGTTGCAAACAGCAATGGTGCGATCTGCTGCACACGTGTCCAAAAAGGCGGTCCCCTATTTTCAAACATCTGACTTACAAACGACTCCTGCTTACAAGCGGAGGGAGACAACAGGAAGTGAGAGGAAATCTACCCCTAGGAAAGGAAATTCTCTCCTCTAAGAGTTAATATGGGAAAAAGGTGTCTCCACCGATGCTTTATCACCAATTCTTGTTTCCCTAATAACCCCAAATTTTCAAAATTCAACTGTCATTGGGACAGAAAGTGAGGTGAAATCTTCTGAACAGGGGCACAGACAGCAAACCAAATGTTACTGGGGTGATAACCTTTCCTATATTATCCAAAAAGCTTAAAAACTGATTTTTGGGCTGGAGCTACACTTAAAAAATGTACCTGTTCAAAATTACAAACAGATTCAACTTAGCAACAACCCTACAGTCCCTATCTTGTTTGTAAACTGGGGACCACCTGTATACTGCTGTTCGGAGTATATAGGACCTGGGGGCCCCACGCCTTTTTTTTATTTAGGTGCAGGGTTCCCCTTAATATCCATACCAGACCCAATAGGCTGGGAGGGGGCAACATTACATTACAGCCGCAAGCAGTTTTAAATTACTTTTTTTTCTTTCGAAATGTCACTTTGTGCAGGCACTGTTCTAAACACAGGAAAAATGCGCCACTTTACAGGCATACTATAGACACCCCCCCTGGCACGATATTTAAAGGAATATTACACTTTTATTGTTTCACTTTAAAAATTCTTTAAATCACTGCTCCCGAAAAACGTCAGTTTTTTAAACTTTTTTCTGTATTGATACATGACCCTGGGGCAGGACCCAGGTCCCCAAACACTTTCGTGTCACATAGACTTTAACGGTGTTCCCACAAATTTTTTGTCTGTTCGCATGTTCTGCCGCGAACCGAACCGGGGGGTGTTCGCCTCATCCCTAGTCATCACACATAATGCAGGACCAGCAGCTTGGGGGTACTTTTCTGTAGTTAGGCTAAACAAAATACTATTAACTACCTCTACCTTAAAAGGGAACTGGACCAAAAAAAAAATCAGGAATATAGCAACGGTCCAGTCATCAGTATTGACCATGGTATTCCAAAAAAAAAAAAAAAAAACCCATCCCTAACGCAGCGCTTACTCCAATCCCCTCCCAAAGAAATAATAAAAAAAAAATCTTCTTACTACAGAGACCAAAAGCAACTTGATATCCTCTTCAGCATTTAAAAGTGATCGGTCAGAATACAAGATACAGTGTTGCAAGTCTCTCCCAACTTTTATGTTGTAACATTTGATTTACAACCCTTTATGCTGATTAATTGGCATGGAGGGTTGTAAATCAAATGGTAAAATGTAGCAGATGGGAGTGGAGACTTGAAACATGGTATCTTGTACACTGACTGATCTTTTTTATGTTCTAAAAAGATATTAGCTACTTCCCGCAAACCGCCGTCATTGACGGAGAATACCGGGGTTATGGCAGCAGAGAGCTGCCATAACCCCGATATTTTCTTCAACGGCGTGCAGTCCGCTTTCAGACAAAATTGGTCTCCACTGCAGTAGCGACGGAGATAATTGGGTCCTTTCCCCTCAGTAGCATGGAGTCGAGTGAGGGAATGATGGCCCCCACTCGGCTCCGTAACATTGGATGATGGAAGCAACGTCAAATGGTCTTAAAGGGGGAAAAAACATTTTTTTTGAAAAACAAAAAAAGACATTTTCTTTTTATTGCATTTAAGTATAAATGTGAGATCTGAGGTCTTTTTGAACCCCATATCTCACATTAAAGAGGTCCTGTCATGCTTTTTTCTATTGCAAGGAATGTTTACATTCTTTGGAATAGGAATAAAAGTGACCCAAATTATTTTTTTTAAAGGACAGTGTAAAAATAAACAGTCAATTAAATAAAAAAAAAATTAAAGCGCCCCGTCCTGCCAAGCTCGTGTGCCGAAGTGAATGCATACGTAAGTTGCGCCCACATATAAAAACTGAGTTCAAACCACACATGTGAGGTATCGCTGCGATCGATAGAGCGAGAGCAATCATTTGAGCAAAAGACCTCCTCTGTAACTCAAATCTGATAACCAGTAGACATTTTAAAACGTTGCCTATGGAGATTTTTAAGGGTCAAAGTTTATCGCCATTCCATGAGCGGGCGCAATTTTGAAGCATGACATGTTGGGTATCAATTTACTCGGCATAACATTATCTTGCACAATATAAAAAAATGATCTAACTTTACTGTTTGTCTTATTTTTTAATTTAAAAAAAGTGTATTTTCCCCAAAAATTGCGCTTGTAAGACTGCTGCGCAAATACGGTGTGACATAAAGTACTGCAATGACTGCCATTTTATTTTCTAGGGTGTCTGAAAAAAATATATAATGTTTGGGGGTTCTAAGTAATTTTCTAGCAAAAAAAAAATATTTTAACTTGTAAACAACAAGTTTGAAAAATAGGCCTGGTCCTTAAGTAGTTAAATTGTGTTTGGTCTCTGCAGTAAGGATTTTTTTTAAGTGAGGGGTGGTTTTGAGTGAGAACTGTGTTAGGGTTGTATTTTTTGGATGATTTCTGTGTATACCCTTGAGAGAGGGTTACAATCTAACAATCCTCTAGAGAAAGGGTGCGCTACGGAACTCTTGCATTGCTGTGTGTGGATTGCCTGTGATTTTCCTGCAGATTTTTCCCATTTCTTACTTATCATACCTTGTTCTTCGCTGTGTCTCTGTGTGGGGGCAATCATAGAACAAACGAACATATGGGGTGCTCGCGGGACGTTTGCCCACCGACGAGTGGCCCATAATGCACTGCAAGATCGCAGTGCATTGAAGGCTGCTGATTGGCCAAAGCATGCACCTGACCTGTATGCTTTGGCCAATCACAGCCCGATGTACAGTGAGAGCCATGATTGGCCAAAAGCACTGTGCCTTTGGCTAATAATGGCTCAAGGGTTAAGTCCACGCCCCACACTATATAAGGCTGCTTACATGTCGGCCGTGTATAGTGTTTATGACTGGAGAGAGATTAGGCAGGTTAGGTTTGTGGGTTGAGCGTGCAGTCAGTACAGAGTATATAGTGCAGTCAATGTAGTGTATATAATACAGTAGAGAGTATATAGTGCTGTCAGTTTAGTGTATATATATTATCTCACAAAAGTCAGCACACCCCTCACATTTTTGTAAATATTTTGTTATACCATGTTTCATGTTATACGTTTTCGCTACAATGTAAAGTAGTGAGTGTACAGATTGTAAAACAGTGTAAATTTGCTGTCCCCTCAAAATAACTCAGCACACAGCCATTAAAGCGGAGGTCCACCCTAAAAAAAAAAATTACATAAAAATGCTCCTAAAAATCAGGGAAAAAATGTAAAAAAAAAAAAAAAATTTTACTTACCAGAAATGGATATTGCTAGGCAGATCCTACTACTTCCTACTCCACGGTGATCTTCATTCTTCTCCTCCTCGCGTTGTCTTCTGGGAAATGGGGCACGCTGTGTTCTGGGAACTGTGTGTGTCCCAGAACACAGCCGGCCATTCACAAAGCGCTGCGCGACTCGCGCCTGTGCAGTAGGAAATGGGCAGCTAAGCCGCAAGGCTCCACTGCCTGTTTCCCTTAGTTCGAATGGCAACGCCGGGACCCGATCCAATGGACAGATCGGCCTCAGGCGGCTGACATCGCGGGCATCCTGGACAGGTAAGTGTGCTTATTAAAAGTCAGCAGCTACAGTGTTTGTAGCTGCTGACTTTAAAAAAAAAAAATTTTCAGCTGGACCTCCTCTTTAATGTCTAAACCGCTGGCAACAAAAGTGAGTACACCCCTAACTGAAAATGTCCAAATTGGGCCCAATATTCCCTCCCCGGTGTCATGTGACTCATTAGTGTTACAAGGTCTCAGGTGTGAATGGGGAGCAGGTGTTAAATTTGGTGTTATCGCTCTCACTCTCTCATACTGCTCACTGGAGGTTCAACCTGGCAACTCATGGCAAAGAACTCTCTGAGGATCTAAAAAAAAAGAATTGTTGCTCTACATAGCTACATAGTAGTTACATAGTAGGTGAGGTTGAAAAAAGACACAAGTCCATCAAGTCCAACCTATGTGTGTGATTATATGTCAGTATTACATTGTATATCCCTGTATGCTGTGGTTGTTCAGGTGCTTATCTAATAGTTTTTTCAAACTATCGATGCTCCCCGCTGAGACCACCGCCTGTGGAAGGCCACACTTACAGTAAAGAACCCTCTACGTAGTTTAAGGTTAAACCTCTTTTCTTCTAATTTTATTGAGTGACCACATGTCTTGTTAAACTCCCTTCCGCAAAAAAGTTTTAGCTCTATTGTGGGGTCACCAGTATGGTATTTATAAATTGAAATGATATCCCCTCTCAAGCGTCTCTTCTCCAGAGAGAATAAGTTCAGTGCTCGCAACCTTTCTTCATAACTAATATCCTCCAGACCCTTTATTAGCTTAGTTGCCCTTCTTTGTACTCGCTCCATTTCCAGGACATCCTTCCTGAGAACTGGTGCCCAGAACTGGACAGCATACTCTAGGTGCGGCCGGACCAGAGTCTTGTAGAGCTGGAGAATTATCATTTTAATGCATGCCAATATTCTGTTTGCTTTGTTAGCAGAAGCTTGGCATTGCATGCCATTGCTGAGTCCCAGGTCCTTTTCCATCCTAGCTTCCCCCAGAGGTTCTCCCCCCGTGTATAGATTGCATTCATATCTTTGCCACATTAAACCTCATTTACCATGTAGTTACCCACCCCATTCATTTGTTCAGACCTTTTTGCAAGGTTTCCACATCTTGCAGAGCCAGTTTTCAATCCATGTACTCACCCTATGGTCCATGCCAATGGACCTTATTTTGTACAGTAAACATTTATGGGGAACTGAATCAAATGCTTTTGCAAAATCCAGATACACCACATCTACAGGCCTTCCTTTATCTAGATGGCAACTCACCACCTCATAGAAGCTTAATAGATTGGTTTTGCAAGAACGATTCTTTATGAATCCAAGCTGATTACTGCTAATGATACCGTTCTTGTTACTAAAATCTTGTATATAGTCCCTTATCATCCCTTCCAAGAGCTAGCATACTATTGATGTTAGGCTAACTGGTCTGTAATTCCCAGGGATGTATGTTTGGCCCTTTTTAAATATTGATGCTACATTGGCTTTTCTCCAATCACCTGGTACCATTTCAGTCAGTAAACCATCAGTAAAAATTAGGAACAATGGTCTGGCAATTACTTGACTGAGTTCCCTAAGTACCCTCGGATGCCCGCCACAAGCTTCGTGAGTCTGATCGCGGGTCCTGCTGACTCGATGTCCGCGGGGATACCTGCGATCGTCTCATGGAGAGGAAGAATGGGGAAATGCTGATGTAAACAAGCATTTCCCCGTTCTGCCTAGTGACACTGACACTGATCACAGCTCCCTGTGATCGGGAGCGGTGATCAGCGTCACACATAGCCCCTCCCCCCCACAGTTAGAATCACTCCCTAGGACATACTTAACCCCTACAGCGCCACCTAGTGGTTAACCCCTTCACTGCCAGTCACATTTACACAGTAATCAATGCATTTTTAATCGCACTGATCGCTGTATAAATGTGAATGGTCCCAAAATAGCGCCAAAGTGTTCGATCTGTCTGCCATAATGTTGCAGTCATGGTAAAAAATCACTGATCACCACCATTACTAGTAAAAAAAAAAATTATTAATAAAAATGCCATAAAACTATCCCCTACTTTGTAGACGCTATACCTTTTGCGCAAACTAATCAATAAACGCTTATTGCGATTTTTTTTTACCAAAAATATGTAGAAAATTACATATCAGCCTAAACTGAGGGAAAAATTATTTTTTTATATATTTTTTGGGGATATTTATTATAGCAAAAAGTAAAAAATAATGTGTTTTTTTTCAAAATTGTCGCTAATTTTATGTTTGTAGCGCAAAAAATAAAAAACGCAGAGGTGATCAAATACCACCAAAAGAAAGCTCTATTTGAGGGGAAAAAAGGACGTCAATTTTGTTTGGGAGCCACGTCGCACGACCGCGCAATTGTCAGTTAAAGCGACACAGTGCCAAATCACAAAAAGTGCTCTGGTCTTTCGCCAGTCAAATGGGATGCATTGGCTAATGCCCTTATTTAATATGCTCTTAAACCGAAACCCATCCCTCCTCCATTTTCTTTGTTCCTTAAAGATGGCCTAGGCTATAAGAAGATTGCGAGGACCCTGAAATTGTCATATCCAGAGGTTGTCTTTGGGAAATAGATGTATGAGTGCCAGCATTGCTGCAGAGGTTGAAGGGGTGGGGGGTCAGCCTGTCAGTGCTCAGACCATACACCGCATACTGCATCAATTTGGTCTGCATGGCTGTCGTCCCAGAAGAAAGCCTCTTCTAAAGATGATGCACAAGAAAGCCCGCAAACAGTTTGCTGAGGACAAGCAGACTAAGGACATGGATTACTGGAACCATGTCCTGTGGTCTGCTGAAACAGAGAGGAGATAAGGGCGCTCTGGTGGAGGTGGGTAGCTGGTCAGAGGGATGATAGTGATGAGGTGGCACTTCTGACAGCACTTTGGTTAGAGGAGAAGCAACTCTGAAGATATTAAAAAAGGAAAAGAAAGGCGCCTCTAAGTGCAGTATGCACAATTTAATAAAGTGCACAAAGGGTTAAAAGCACTTACAAGATTGTTGAGTGTTAAAAGACATGATAAAATCAGGAGTCCTCATCTGTGGCATGTGTCCATCCTCAGCATGGTGGTAGAGAGCAGTGTAGAGGCGTCCAGCAGCTGTAAAGCGTTCTCATGCATGTTGGAAAGAGGAGGCACCCCCTTCTCTACACTGACACCACCAGCCTTGTGTGTCCCGCAGTGAATACAGGCTTCCCTACTGCCTCCTCTTTCCAACACGCATGAGAACGCTTTACGGCTGCTGGACGGCTCTACACTGCTCTCTACCACCATGCTGAGGATAGACACATGCCATAGATGAGGACTCCTGATTTTATCATGTCTTTTAACACTCAACAATCTTGTAAGTGCTTTTAACCCTTTGTGCACTTTATTAAATTTTGCATACTGCACTTAGAGGCACCTTTCTTTTCCTTTTTTCTGTGGTCTGATGAGACCATGATAAACGTATTTGGTTCAGATGATGTCAAGCATGTGTGGCGGCAACCAGGTGAGGAGTACAAAGACAAGTGTGTCTTGCCTACAGTCAAGAATAGTGGTGGGAGTGTCATGGTCTGGGGCTGCATGAGTGCTACCAGCACTGGGGAGATACAGTTTGATGAGGGAATCATGAATGCCAACATGTACTGTTACATATTGAAGCAGAGCATGACCCCTCCCTTCGGAGACTGAGAAGCAGGGCAGTATTCCAACATGATATTGACCTCAAACACACCTCCAATACGACCACTGCCTTACTAAAGAAGCTGAGAGTAAAGGTGATGGACTGGCCAAGCATGTCTCCAGACCTAAACCCTATTGAGCATCTGTGGGGAATCCTCAAACGGAAAGTGGAGGAGCACAAGGTCTCTAACATCCACCATCTCCGTGATGTTGTCACGGAGGAGTGGAAGAGGATTCCAGTGGCAACCTGTGAAGCTTTGGTGAACTCCATGGCCAAAAGGGTTAAGGCAGTGCTGGAAAATAATGGTGGCCACACAAATTATTGACACTTTGGGCCCTATTTGGTTATTTTCACTTAGGGGTGTACTCACTTTTGTTGCCAGCGGTTTAGACATTAATGGCTGTGTGTTAAGTTATTTTGAGGGGATGGCAAATTTACACTGTTATACAAGATGTACACTCACTACTTTACATTGTAGCAAAGTGTCATTTCTTCAGTGTTGTCACATGAAAAGATATAATAAAATATTTACAAAAATGTGAGGGGTGTACACACTCTTGTGAGATACTGTAATACAGTGTAGTGTATATAATGCAGTGCAGAGTATAAAGTGCAGTCCGTGTAGTGTATATAACACAGTGCAGAGTATATAGTGCAGAGCAGAGTATATAATACAGTGCAGAGTATATAATACAGTGTATTGAGGTGGTAAAGGGGAACCCTATGACAGAATTAGGAAAAAAGATGGCATGGGGTCCCCCCAAAATCCATACCAGGCCCTTTGGGTCTGCTATAGATTTTAAGGGGAAATCCATGCCAAAATAACAAAAATGGCATGGGGTCCCCCCCAAAATTCATACCTGCATACCTCCATCCAACATGCCACAGCAATAATTACTTTTCTAAAGGAAAAAAATGTCATTTAAACTTGCTCATGGCTGTAATGTATTGCCAGCTCCGAGCAATATATATGAATAAAAAAATAAAATGAAAAAAAAAATTGGCGTGGGGTCCCCCCAAAACCCAGAGCAGACCCTTATCCAAGCAAGCAGCCTAGCAGGCCAGGAAAGGGGGGGGGGACGAGCAAGTGCCCCCTCCTCTCCTGAACCATACCAGGCTGCTTGTCCTCAACATGGAGAGGGTGCTTTGGGGTGTCCCTCAAAGTACCTTGTCCCCATGTTGATGGGGACAAGGGCCTCTTCCCGACAACCCTGGCTGGTGGTTATCAGGATCTGTGGGCAGGGGGCATATTGGAATCTGGAAGCCCCTTTAACAACATGATGTCAGAAGGGGGTAGGGTCACCCGGTTACGTCACCGAGTTGCCCCACCCTTGCCTATATAAGAGCTGTCAAAACGAAGAAAGAGCAGTTGGCGGAAGGGCTCCCATGGAGTTTTACTTTTTTGCTATTTTTCGGGTCCATTAGGCGGCGTGATTGGCGGTGCATTTAAATCGCGGGACACTTTTTTTTTCTTGTTTAATAAAGGATATGTCAAAAACTGTCTCTTGTGGTTTTTATTTTTGGTGAATGAGTAGGGTACCCATTCACATAGAGGGGGGGCCAAGTCTTGGGCCCCCCTTATTAAAGGGGGCTTTCAGATTCCGATAAGCTCCCCACCCGCAGACCCCGACAACCACCGACCAGGGTCGTCGGGAAGAGGCCCTTGTCTCCATCAACATGGGGACAAGATGCTTTGGGGGGCACCTCAAAGCACCCTCCCCATGTTGAGGGCGAGCAGCCTTGTATGATTCAGGAGGGGGGGCTCGCTCGCCCCCCCCTTTCCTGGCATGAGAGGCTGCATGCTTGGATAAGGGTCTGGTATAGATTTTGGGTGGAAAGGTAAATATAAACCTCAAAATGGGATTTTAAAGGCAATGTAACAAAAAAAATTAATAAAAATAATTTATTGATACACAGAAAATTAATGACATACAATAGACTTCAATAATCAAGTGAATTTTAAAAGATCATATTGCATGATAATATAGAAGAAAAAAGTATTAGTCATAGACAGTGATACATCCTGCTGCGAGATACAATCACCACCAATGCGATACGGTGGCGTCAAGTAGCAGTATTCCAACGCGTTTCAACTTATAGCATAAAAGAGTCTTCCTCAGGGAAAATTGTATCACGTTCTAAGAAAGATCAAAATAACAGTGTTACAAGCTACATATATGTATCAGTGGAGTAAAGGGTGTATATTTCCTAAACATATTCCCATCTAAGCAGTTCTTTTCTAATCATGTAGGGCTTACGTTATGAGACACAATAACATAACAACAGGGTCCAATTCAATCCGCTGGTGTACCTGCAAGGAGAAGTCTTCACTGCAGTGTTCCCTTCGGTCAAACACAGAGGGAGGGAATGACACCATTAGCCATCTCTGGCATCCTTATATAGGGTGTGGGCGTTGTGCTCAGATAAGAGGAGGTGTCACGTCTCCATGGCGACGCCGCGCTTCTAATCGTGGAATTGATATGACGTCTCACACCACCATAGACTGTGCGGTGTGGGCGTAGTTGCTTGAAGGAGGCATCACGTTGCCATGGCTATGCCACACATCTCAGCTTTGTGGGAATCTGACGTCCAACGTCGCCGTCACATGACCAGGCGTGATGGAGCATGTCTCCTCCAGGAATGGTAAACACTCCCTCAGAGGATATAGCTGCCATCTTGGAAAATGGCGGATTGCCAAAACCACCAAGAGGGGGGACAACGGCGGTCCCACCAATATAGGAGGGGCAATAAAATGATGCATCGTCGCTGAATGGAGGATTGTAGCGCAATGCATCATGAAGTTAAAAACCCAAGATGGCAAACCTGGGAAAAAGTGACGCATGAGTGGCAGTGAGTCTATCCTAACATGGGCGGCTGCACAGAGAGGTCACCTAAATACCTTAAACTTGCCATTGCACCCCTAGGGGTCAGCACCTCCACATGTTCCAAACTTTGAAACCGGGTAGATGGAGACCTGGAAGGACTATAAACCACCGACACAGTGAGTCCCCTGGTCTGATATATCAGAACCAGGGGGTGTGGATGCCGCAGTGTATATCACCGCGGCCCCCCTGTGCCGAGTAGGGATAGGGGAACAGAGGGGACAGAATCCTCCAATTGGAGAACCCGAAGGCATTAAGAGACTCAAAGCCCTGACACTGGGAAGCAACAACAATGAAATGGAACCAGTTGTACATTGTAATCATCCACAACATATATGTAAATACCAATAAATCCTCACGCAGAGGGCAACCATAAATAGAAAATAAACATACAAATGTAATAGAGACATATGCAAAAAATAACGACATATGCAGAAAATGCAAAAAATAAATAAATAAACCCTCCCAGAATTCAGTCTCAAGTTTAGCATATCCCGGACAATTTAGGGGTTCGTGCAAGACCCTCTTGGAGGATACCCTGGGAGAGCAAAAAAGGATCCCATCCACATAGATCAGGGATTTCAAATATGGGTGGAGGGTATCGCTTGCTTTGATTGAATACCTCAGCAAGTTAAAACCAACAGCGAGGACATGAGTTCGAAGTAAAATTTAGTCAGTCTTCCCAGAGCTGTAGCCCTCCAAAAAGGGTCTAAAGCTCTCAATTTCATTCAAACCAGGGGGGGTGGTGGCACTAAGGTATCTGATCCAGCGCATTTCACGCTGGAGCAGAGCCTTGTTCCAGTTACCCCCCCTAATGGGTATATGTAGCCTGTCCAAAACTGTGAAATTGACAGCGGGTAGTCTATTATGCTGTCTGGCCACATGTCTTCCCAATGGTAGATATAAATTGCCAATGCGCATACTCTGCATGTGTTTATCCACCCGTTTTCCAAACTCTTGTCAGGTCTTTCCGACATAGAAGGCACCACACTGGCATTGCATGAGGTAGACAATGCCCTGCGTCTTGCAGTTAGCAAAGTGGCCCAGGGAGAAAGTCTCCCCATTCGGCAAGGCCAGCGTGGTCCTTCTACCTATGATATTGCACTGTGCACAGGATCCACACGGGTAGGTACCCCAGATTTTACATGGATCCTTTCTAGCATTCCCCTTGTACTCGCTCTGTGTTAGTAGATTCCCTATGGAGCCTGATTTTTTATAGGTGATCTGCGATTTGGCAGATGGCATTGCCATGGAGACGCGACGCCTCCTCTTATCTGAGCACCATGCCCACACCCTATATAAGGGCTAATGGCGTCATTCCCTCCCTCTGTGTTTGACCGAAGGGAACACTGCAGTGAAGGCTTCTCCTTGCAAGTACACCTGCGGATTGAATTGGACCCTGTTGTTATGTTATTGTGTCTCATAAGGTAAGCCCTACATGGTTAGAATAGAACTGCTTAGATGGGAATATGTTTGGGAAATATACACCCTGGGGGGACCTTTCCCATTTTTCTTACATCTTGCACTCTTTTTCTTTATATAACCATCAAACTCTGCTTCTTGGTCGCCATATTTGGGATTTTTTACAAATTTATCTCGTCCTGTAGAGGATGTAGGGCAGCATGGGCAACGTATGGTAGAGACCCTCTTACCCTGGCACTGGGAATGCACTTCATCAGGTTTTTTACGAATGCATGAAATATGTAAGTTGCTTTGGTGGATCCTATGTACCTTGTTACTCCACTGATACATAAATGTAGCTTGTAACACTGTTATTTTGATCTTTCTTAGAACGTGATACAATTTTCCCTGAGGAAGACTCTTTTATGCTATAAGTTGAAACGCGTTGGAATACTGCTACTTGACGCCACCGTATCGCATTGGTGGTGATTGTATCTCGCAGCAGGATGTATCACGGTCTATGACTAATACTTTTTTCTTCTATATTATCATGCAATATGATCTTTTAAAATTCACTTGATTATTGAAGTCTATTGTTGTATGTCATGAATTTTCTGTGTATCAATAAATTATTTTTATTCAATTTTTTGTTACATTGCCTTTAAAATCCCATTTTGAGGTTTATATTTGCTTTTCAAATCACTTACGGGATGATGGCAATGACACACCCAAACCTCTTAGTCAACATCCTTTCTAGATTTTGGGGGGGACCTCACGCCAATTTTTTTTCATTTTCTTTTTTCTCATATATGTTGCCGGGAGCCGGCAATACATTACAGCCACGAGTATGTTTAAATTACATTTTTTTCCTTTAGAAATGTAATTATTGCTGTGGCATGTTCTATACACTGTACAGATGCGCTACTTTACAGGTAGACTAAAGGGACCCCCAGGCATGCTATTTAAAGGAATATTGATACATGTCCTCTATGGCAGTACCAGGGTCCCCATACAATTTTTATGGCAATAACTTGCATATAAGCCTTTAAAATGAGGACTATTTTTCATGTTCGTGTCCCATAGAGTTTAATAGGGTGTTCGGCCCATCTCTAGTTCTGTTTTATTGAAGCAGAGAATGTCAGCTAGACTCTGTTGTTATAGAGTTTTATATGCAACCATATTAAACTAACTGGATCAAAGAGACATTGCTGTGAAGAGTCCATGTTTGTGCAGTTTTTATTATCTTTTTTATTTTTCTTTGCCATCCTTAACCCATTTTGCATTAAACATGTGCACCGTCAATAAATTGGTTTTGTTTCGTTCCGTTCCGTATTAGCCGTTAATTCGTATTTCGTAATTCGTGTCCGAAATTCAATTTGTATTTGTACAAAATACGAATTTTCGGTAGGGTTGTTAACTTTTCGTAACAATTACAAATGTTCGTTATGATGAATTTAAAAAGCAAAAAATACCTTTCTCAATATGGCAGTCATTATGGCAGCTCATTATGAGGGGCTCCCACCATCCCTGTGCTGTGCTGACTTCCTCCTGGGGCTGTATCCCTGCTGTGCTCATTATGAGTGGTTCCCACCATCCCTGTGCTGTGCTGACTTCCTCCTGGGGTTGTGCCCCTGCTGTGCTCCTTATGAGGGGCTCCCACCATCCCTGTGCTGTGCTGACTTCCTGGGTTTTTAACTTCATCATAACGAATAATCGTAATTATTATGACAATAATAAAATTATATTAACAAACATTCTTATTTTGTCCGATTCTGAATCTCCCATCGACTACCAGTACCAATCTCCCACCCCCGTATTAAAAAAGGTAATTTTCCCAACCCTCACTCAGCAGCAGAAGAAAACCTCTGATTGGTCAACAAAACACCAGTCACGTTTCGGTCAATGAAATTTCGTATTTTGTAAACAATTCGGAAGCATAGAAATTTGTATTTCGGATGCTTCCGAATGAACGAATGTTCGGAAATTCGTACGAATTTTTGATTCGTACGAAACGAACCACATGTGTCTATTTTGCATTATTACTTCTAAATTTGCACCTGTTTAGTAAACTGGAAGTAACAGTTATTACCTGTCTGATCATTTGTTATGAGGCATAAAGGGATTGTAAAGTCTTGTTTCTTTTTAGTTAACCACTTGCCAACCGCCTCACGCAGATATACTGCGGCAGAATGGCACGGGCAGGCAAAATCACGTACCTGGTACGTGATTGCCTTCCCGCGGGCGGTGGGTCTGATCGGACCCCCCCCGGTGCCAGAGGCGGCCGGCATTTGTTCGCGGGCAATGAGAGGTGAGGGGGAGGCCATCCATTGGTGGCCACCCCCTCCCGATCGCTCCCGGCGAATGAAAATCCTTCCTCTGTCTCTGTAATGTAAACAGAGGGAGAGGAAGTGATGTCATCCCTCCTCGAGCCGGACTTTTCGTTCCGGCGCCGAGGAGAGAAGACATCAAGTAAGTGAACCAACACTACACTTTCAGTAGAACACGCCAGGCACACTTTTCAACCCCCAGTCACCCCCCGATCACCCCCCGATCACCCCCCTGTACCCCCTGTCACAGTGACACCAATAGCAGTTTTTTTTTTTTTTTTGCATTGGTGTCAGTTTGTGACAGTTATAAGTGTTAGGGCAGTTAAGGTTAGCCCCCTTTAGGTCTGGGGTACCCCCCTTTAGGTCTAGGGTACCCCCTAACCCCCCCTAATAAAGGTTAACCCCTTGATCACCCCCCGTCGCCAGTGTCACTAAGCGATCGTTTTTCTGATCGCTGTATTAGTGACACAGGTGACGCTAGTTAGGGAGGTAAGTATATAGGTACGCCGTCAGTGTTTTATAGCGACAGGGACCCCCATATACTACCTACTAAAGGTTTTAACCCCCTGATTGCCCCCTAGTTAACCCTTTCACCAGCGATCACCGCATAAGTGTTACGGGTGACGCTTGTTAGTTCGTTTGTTTTTTATAGTTTATCATAGTTTTAGGGTACCCGCCGTTTATTACCTTATAAAGATTTAATCCCCTAATTGACCGGCGGTGATATAAGATACGTTCTTAGGATCAGATAAGGTCTGCATCGCCCCAGGCAGTGTCAGGTTAGCGCCAGTACCGCTAACACCCACGCACGCAGCATACGCCTCCCTTAGTGCTATAGTATCTGAACGGATCGATATCTGATCCGATCAGATCTATACTCCCCAGCAGTTTAGAGTCCCCAAAAACGCAGTGTTAGATTATTGTTAGATCAGCCCAGATACCTGCTAGCACCTGCGTTTTGCCCCTCGGCCCAGCCCAGCCCACCCAAGTGCAGTATCGATCGATAACTGTCACTTACAAAACACTAAGCACACATAACTGCAGTGTTCGCAGAGTCAGGCCTGATCCCTGCGATCGCTAACAGTTTTTTGGTAGCATTTTGATACAGTCAGGAGCTTTTTTGCCTGTGAGTCTCACTAGTGTACCCCTAAATTTAGAGCCTAAAATGGCAAATCGAAGGTACACTAGTGAAGAGGCCTACACGTTTCTGAGCATGACAGATAGTAAAGAGGAAGTCACTCATCTGTCAGGTTCAGGCTCAGAATACAATCCTGTAGATGACAGCGGCTCCATGACAGATAGCTCTGACGACGGAGTTGTGGTCCCTGCTAAGGTCAGGCGTACCAGACCCCAATCTTCTTCTTCTGTCCTTGAAGTGCAAGAACCGCAGGTCCCTCGTATGGAGCAGAGAAGTACTAGTGCCGCTATTCCTTCTGGTGAACTGGCAAGCACCAGCGGCCTAGTACACCCTGGTCGTACATCCAGCACTGCAGTAACACTTGGTGACGTGGCGAGTCCCATAAGTGCAGTTCAACTGGCGAGGTGGCAAGCACAAGTAGTGTCCCGCTGCCACCAAGAAGACGAACACAGGCCCGTCGTGCCCATAGTGCCCTTCCTGCTGCATTCGCCAATCCGAATTCGGAACCCACCACTTCTGCAGCACCCGTACTTCCCCCCATTCACTGGCCAACCCGGAATTCAGGTGGAAACAGTTGATTTTACGCCACTGGATTTTTTTTCGCTGTTTTTCACCGAAGATCTCTATAGATCTATTGTGGACCAAAGCAATTTTTACGCTGGTCAACACATCGCCACTATTCCCCAGTCCTCCCTCGCCAGAGATTGGAAACCAATTACGGTTTCCGAATTTAAGCTCTTTCTGGGCCTTTCCCTCAACATGGGCATGAATAAAAAGAGTGAGTTGCGGTCATATTGGTCCACTGTTCTCTGCCTCCATGGCCAGGGCACGATACGAGCAGATTTTGCGGTTCATGCACTTCAACGACAATGAACTCTGTCGTCCTCGTGGAGACCCTGGATACGATCGGCTCTACAAAATTCGGCCCCTCATAAACCACTTCAACCAACGTTTTGCAGACTTGTTTACTCCCCATCAAGTTGTCTGCGTTGATGAGTCCCTGATTAAATTTTCTGCCCGCTTGTCATTCAAACAGTACCTTCCCAGCAAGCGTGCCAGATATGGGGTCAAGATGTATAAGCTCTGTGACAGGGCCACAGGCTATACATGTAGTTTTTTGGTTTACGAGGACAAAGATAGTCATGTAGAGCTGACAAACTGCCCTGACTACATAGGAAGCGCTGGCAAGATAGTGTGGGACTTGGTGTCACCCTTATTCGGAAAGGGGTACCACTTGTACGTGGACAATTATTACACGAGCGTGCCACTTTTTAGCCACCTTTTTGATCATCAGATTGGAGCATGTGCACCGTGCGTCCTAATCGCCGGGGCTTTCCCCAGCGGCTTGTAGATTCCCGTCTTAGGCTGGGGGAGAGAGCCTGCTTGCAGTGTAACAACTTGCTCGCTATGAAGTGGAGGGACAATAAGAATGTTTTTGTTCTTACCTCCCTTCATGTAGACACGATGGTCCAAATTACTACGGCGACTGGTGTTGTGGAGAAACCCCTATGTGTCCACGAATATAACCAAAATATGGGAGGGGTGGACCTCAATGACCAGTTGTTGGCACCGTACCTAGTTGCCCGTAAGGCCAGACGCTGGTACAAAAAAGTGTCTGTTTATTTATTTCAATTGGCTTTGCTGAATGCTTATGTGCTATACAGAGCTTCGGGACGGACTGGATCCTTCCTTAAATTCCAGGAAGAGATCATCAGAGCCCTTCTGTTTCCAGACGGTGCTCCACCTCACCTTCCCCAACCAAATGCAGTAAGCCGGCTGCATGAGAGGCATTTTCTAAATGTCCTCCCGAGTACCCCTACCCAACGAGCCCTCCAAAAAAGATGTCGTGTCTGCAGCAAGCGCGGATTTAGGCGTGACACCCGGTATTATTGTCCCTTCTGTCCTGACAATCCTGGTCTTTGCATTGGTGAATGTTTTGAACGCTACCATACACTAGTTGAGTATTAGCGTAGGGTACAGCACTGCACAGACTAGGACACACTTTCACAGGGTCTCCCAAGATGCCATCGCATTTTGAGAGACCCAAACCTGGTACCAGTTAAAAAAGTTAAAGTTACAAAAAAAGTGTAAAAAAAAAAACAAAAACAAAAAAAGTAAAAAAAAAGAACAAAACACAAAAAAATATAAAATAAAAAAAACAAAAATAGTTGTTTTATTGTTCTCTCTCTATTCTCTCTCTATTGTTCTGCTCTTTTTTATTGTATTTTATACTGCAATGTTTTATTGTTATGTTTTTATCATGTTTGCTTTATAGGTATACAATTTTTTTATACTTTGTTTTTTTTTTATTGTTAACCACTTTTTTGTTTTCAGGTACGCCATTCAGCTGCATAGCGGATTTATGTATCTTGACAGCAACAGCGTTTGTTTTTTTTAGTATTTGCTTTGCAGGTATGGTAAGTATTACTGTTATACTGTAATGTTACTTTGTTTTTTTGTTAACCATCATTTGCTTAACAGGTACGCCATTCAGTTGAAGCGCGGATTTATTTATCTTGACAGCAACAGCGTTTGCTCCCACGATACATAAAGCCGTGACTCCATCGCTGTCGGAGGGGATTTCACCACCACAGTTACATACTTCAGCATATATGCCGAAGCGTGGGGGCAGCAAAGGGCGGAGGAACGGTTGGCTCATAACTTTTGCGGGGGGATGCCCCCATGCTTCGGCATATATATACGGTGCATGTATGCCCATCATTAAGTGGGTGGATGAAGGGAGGTATTCTAATGGTGGGCATACCCACCGATCAATATCTTTTTTTCGTTCAGCCCACAGGCTGCATGAAAATAAAGTTTACAATATATGCCCAACAAGGACCAGCAACGTACTGGTATGTTGCTGGACTTTGAGTGGTTATACCAGAATGATGCCTGCAGGTTTAGGTATCATCTTGGTATCATTCTTTTCAGCCAGCAGTCGGCTTTCATTTAAAAGCAATCCTAGCAGCTAATTAGCCTCTAGACTGCTTTTACAAGCAGTGGGAGGGAATGCTCCCCCCCCCCCGTCTTCCATGCTTTTCTCTGGCTCTCCTGTCCCAACAGGGAACCTGAAAATGCAGCCGGTGATTCAGCCAGCTGACCATAGAGCTGATCAGAGAACAGAATGGCTCCAAACATCTCTATGGCCTAAGAAACTGGAAGCTACGAGCATTTCATGACTTAGATTTCGCCGGATGTAAACAGCGCCATTGTGAAATTGGGAGAGCATTTTATCACACCGATCTTGGTGTGGTCAGATGCTTTGAGGGCAGAGGAGAGATCTAGGGTCTAATAGATCCCAATTTTTTCAAAAAAGAGTACCTGTCACTACCTATTGCTATCATAGGGGATTTTTACATTCCCTGAGATAACAATAAAAATGATTAAAAAAAATAAAAATGAAAGGAGCAGTATAAAAATAAGATATAAAAGCAAAAAAATAATAAAGAAAAAAAAAAAAAAAAAGCACCCCCGTCCCCGCCTGCTCTCGCACAAAGGTGAACGCAAGCGTCGGTCTGGCGTCAAATGTAAACAGCAATTGCACCATGCATGTGAGGTATCACCGTGAAGGTTAGATCGAGGGCAGTAATTTTAGCAGTAGACCTCCTCTGTAAATCTAAAGTGGTAACCTGTAAAGGCTTTCTAAGGCTTTTAAAAATGTATTTAGTTTGTCGCCACTGCACATTTGTGCGCAATTTTAAAGCATGTCATGTTTGGTATCCATGTACTCGGCCTAAGATCATCTTTTTTATTTCATCAAACATTTGGGCAATATAGTGTGTTTTAGTGCATTAAAATTTTAAAAAGTGTGTTTTTTCCCCAAAAAATGCGTTTGAAAAATCGCTGCGCAAATACTGTGTGAAAAAAAAAATGAAACACCCACCATTTTAATCTGTAGGGCATTTGCTTTAAAAAAATATATAATGTTTGGGGGTTCAAAGTAATTTTCTTGCAAAAAAAAATTTTTTTTCATGTAAACAAAAAGTGTCAGAAAGGGCTTTGTCTTCAAGTGGTTAGAAGAGTGGGTGATGTCTGACATAAGCTTCTAAATGTTGTGCATAAAATGCCAGGACAGTTCAACCCCCCCCCCCCAAATGACCCCATTTTGGAAAGTAGACACCCCAAGCTATTTGCTGAGAGGCATGTCGAGTCCATGGAATATTTTATATTGTGACACAAGTTGCGGGCAAAAGACAATTTTTTTTTTTTTTGCACAAAGTTGTCACTAAATGATATATTGCTCAAACATGCCATGGAAATATGTGAAATTACACCCCAAAATAAATTCTGTTGCTTCTCCTGAGTACGGGGATACTACATGTGTGAGACTTTTTGGGAGCCTAGCCGCGTACGGGACCCCGAAAACCAAGCACCGCCTTCAGGCTTTCTAAGGGCGTAAATTTTTGATTTCACTCTTCACTGCCTATCACAGTTTCGGAGGCCATGGAATGCCCAGATGGCACAACCCCCCCCAAATGACCCCATTTTGGAAAATAGACACCCAAAGCTATTTTCTGAGAGGTATAGTGAGTATTTTGCAGACCTCACTTTTTGTCACAAACTTTTGAAAAATACATTTTTCTTGTCTTTCTTCATTTTCAAAAACAAATGAGAGCTGCAAAATACTCACCATGCCTCTAAGCAAATAGCTCGGGGTGTCTACTTTCCAAAATGGGGTCATTTTGGGGGGTTTTGTGCTATCTTGGCATTTTATGGCCTTCGAAACTGTGATAGGTAGTGAGAAGTGAAAAATTTACGCCCTTAGAAATCCTGAAGACGGTGATTGGATTTCGGGGCCCCGTATGAAGCTAGGCTCCCAAAAAGTGCCACACATGTGGTATCCCCATACTCAGGAGAAGCAGCAGAATGTATTTTGGGGTGTAATTCCACATATGCCCATGGCATGTTTGAGCAATATATCATTTAGTGACAACTTTGTGCAAAAAAAAAAAAAAAAAATTGTCACTTTCCCACAACTTGTGTCAAAATATAAAATATTCCATGGACTCAACATGCCTCTCAGCAAATAGCTTGGGGTGTCTACTTTCCAAAATGGGGTCATTTGGGGGGGTTTTGTGCCATCTGGGCATTTTATGGCCTTCAAAACTGTGATAGGTAGTGAGGAGTGAAATAAAAAATTTACGCCCTTAGAAATCCTGAAGGCAATGATTGGTTTTTGGGGCCCCGTACGCCGCTAGGCTCCCAAAAAGTCCCACACATGTGGTATCCCCGTACTCAGGAGAAGCAGCTGAATGTATTTTGGGGTGCAATTCCACATATGCCCATGGCCTGTGTGAGCAATATATCATTTAGTGACAACTTTTTGTAATTTTTTTTTTTTTTTGACATTATTCAATCGCTTGGGACAAAAAAAATAAATATTCAATGGGCTCAACATGCCTCTCAGAAATTTCCTTGGGGTGTCTACTTTCCAAAATGGGGTCATTTGGGGGCTTTTGTACTGCCCTGCCATTTTAGCACCTCAAGAAATGACATAGGCAGTCATAAACTAAAAGCTGTGTAAATTCCAGAAAATGTACCCTAGTTTGTAGACGCTATAACTTTTGCGCAAACCAATAAATATACGCTTATTGACATTTTTTTTACCAAAGACATGTGGGCGAATACATTTTGGCCTAAATGTATGACTAACATTGAGTTTATTGGATTTTTCTTTTCTACAAAAGGTAGAAAATATCATTTTTTTTCAAAATTTTCGGTCTTTTTCCGTTTATAGTGCAAAAAATAAAAAGAGGTGATCAAATACCATCAAAAGAAAGCTCTATTTGTGGGAAGAAAAGAACGCAAATTTCGTTTGGGTACAGCATTGCATGACCGCGCAATTAGCAGTTAAAGCGACGCAGTGCCAAATTGTAAAAAGTGCTCTGGTCAGGAAGGGGGTAAATCCTTCCAGGGCTGAAGTGGTTAAAAAACAAACAAACATGTCATACTCAGTGTAATGGTTTTTCACAGAGCAGCCCCGATCCTCCTCTTCTCGGGTCCCTCTTCCTGTTTCTGGCCTCTCCTTCCTGTTGAGTGCCCCCACAGCAAAAAGGAAAAAGAAAAAGGGAGAAAGAAGAACAAACTGGGAGCCTGATATATTACTGAACATGAGGGTACCTCCATATATAATGGTAGGGTGTGTTCACAAGAAGCATAACATCACAAAAGAGAAAAAAATGTAAAAAAATGTGCACATTTTTGTGTCCTCATTCTAGTTCATTAAAATTGTTAAACAGCATCACAAAAATCTCTCCAAAAACAGTCTAACCTCCCCCACAGAAACCCCACCACCACCCAAGAAAAAATATTGAAAAAACACCCCTCCCTCTTAAATAGTAGGGACCCACTTTCACAAACCCAGCCCACACCACCCTCTCAACTAAATGGGACCACTATTCACCTCCCCTTCAGAGCTGGAACCAAGAACCATATACACCCCCCTATTAACAAGATGGTACCCCAAAACACCTGTACGCAATATACCCATACCCATATAGCCAGGCAGCTTCCAGCACCCTGGATGAGGGGCTCCACACCTTAAAGCCACATTGGGCGAATGCAGTAGCCTAACCTAACCAGAAAATGCTGGAAGACTGTCTAGCTACTGGGTAAACACCTGTATGAGACCACCTAAAGTTAAATTGACATGGCCCAGTCCCATATGAACTAGTGTAGAAGGGCCAATGATCCTGCCAGGAAGACCACAGCACAGGATGAAAATGAAGCTGACAGCTGAAGGATGAAGGAAGTCTCTCTATGAGATAGGGGTACACCGTTGATCATCCCATAGAATACCGCCCAGATTGAGGGGGACATGGAACAAACCCCACGAAGGGAGTACAGACAGTCAAAGTCACATAGGAAATTAGATTGTTATATCTGATCCGGCCAGTACATAGAAGGGTCCCAATGCTCTGGGTATCCCATGTGTACTGTCGATATGATCGGTCATGTAATAAAGTGTGTACTCACTGTCCCGCTTCCTCAGATGGCACTTTAGTATTAGTGGGTGATCACGGTCCTCCAACACTTCAAATCAGTCCAGCTGGAGAGGTAAAATTGAGTCGGCTGCACCGTAGGTCATGCAGGTAGTTCAGCACAAATTGTCTTGCTCAATAATCCCGCAGGCATGTCATTCCTGGTTGGACTCAACAGACAAACCGAGAGCCGATCCCAGTGCACACTGCACGGACACCAGCTGGTATTCAGCTAGCCCTCCAGCCGGACAACGGTGATATTATCAATCATGGATCCTCCAATGTCAGCTAGTCCCATGCTGGTTACTTCCTTCGGTTCCTCTCAAATGATTGAGCATATGGTGCATCAGGGGATAAGAGGGGGGTTATTACATTCCTGTGTCTACATATGTTTCGTTCCTCCCGTAACTTTAAAAAAAAAAAATTCTCTTTTCTGATGTTATGCCCCCACAGCAAGCAGATTGCTATGGGGGCACTTGAGCAGAGCCACAGCTCCCTGTGTTCATTCAGATGCCCTGCCCCCCTTCTCTCCTCATTGGCTGACTGACTTTGACAGCAGCAGTAGCCAGTGGCACCACGCTGCTGTCTCAACCAATGAGGAGGGGAGTCACAGGCAGCTGAGACACTCCTGAAACTTCGCTGGATTTAGAGGGACCTCAGGTAAGTATTAGGGGGGCTAAGGGGGGCTGCTGCACACTGCTTTTTATCTTAATGCATAGAATGTAAAGGCAGAAGGTTTTTTTTATCTTATTGCAATCACTTTAAGGCACAGGAGTGCCTAGGCACACTCACATAGCAAGACGTGTAGTTCGAGCTTTAAGAAGGAATTCCTGAAACATACTGTACAATCTATGGCACTGTTTAGGCACAATTACATTTTTATATTTTAAATAGCAAATCTGCAGTAATAAAATAGCTTCCTGCTCAGGACACATTGAATTCATATATCTGTCTAGAAACGATTAAACCACAGTCCAGTAACTTTACCTGTTCATCAACCAGAGTACCTGCTGCATTAATATTTAATACCCTGAGATGTTGGAAGTGATACCAGATCCCATTTGCTTTGATAGCCAGATTATAGTAGTTCAATATTTAACAAGGTTAAAAAAGTTTCTGATTTACATGCTGTACAATATACAGTGTACACACAATTCTATTTAGATCCTAATTTTTAGATCCCTTTTGAAAGCTAGTTTAAAATCCAGCTCCCAATCCTGATCCCCAGAAAGATGAAGCATCTAGGAAGAAACAAAAGTCATCTTCATACAAGGTAAATCTTTGTTTGGTCTGTATGCATTAATTTAAAGTTCACAGGGCAAAGACACTAGGAGACATATAAAAATCTACCAGTCTGGATTTAACACCATTTAATAAATGTACAAACACCTGTGTCAATGGGCTTTTGTTTGCTTCAAGCAGGTTTGGCTAACTTGATAATCTGCAAACTTTAGCTGGTTAACCCAGTCTTTGGGGCCCAATCTTTATGGTGGTGCACAGCTCTATCGTCCCTTTAAACTCTACATGCAGTGATTTTAAAACTACTAGGTGGATAGGCAGTCACCCTCTTTCCTGATGTGCTGCCATTGGTAAAATCAAACACAGCAATCCCTTTAGCTCTGCTCTCAGGGTACTGTGGTCTTCAGCAATCTGGTCTTCAGCACTCCAGTCCTCATCACTTGGGTTCTCAGTACTCCAAACCTTAGTCTGCCACTGGTGAGTGCACACACAGACACAGAGGTGCAGACCACGCTGGACTCATGCCTCTCTTTTCCTTACATGCCTCTCTCTCAAGATTGTAGTCCATTTCCTATATGCTCCGGTGGCCACGTTCTTCTCAGAGACTACATTTCCCTCAGTTCAGTTCTTCAAGCCCCACTGGCTTCCCCTGGTGTGTGGAGGCTGAATAGTGCTGCAGTTGGCATAGGAGTCCTGCTCAGGCATGCAAGGCTGCTGCAGCACAGTGTCCTGCAGTTGCTCTCTCCCTGCCATCTGAGTGCCTTGCTACATAAGCACCTTTAAAGTGTGATGTAATGCTGACAACTATGTAAATGACAAAAAAACTTACCACATGGTCAAAGTTGCTGCATAAAGGACCTGTCTAACCACTGGTTAGTGATTAAAGGTAATGCAAAGTCTCCAGTGCTGGTGCCCTTAGATTCCATATCAGAGAACTCTCCCTTTAAAGAAAACATATTTGTAATCCAAAAGTAAAGTAGGAGAGATGCAATCCTCTCTAGGCAGAACTTCACTGATGTCAGAAAAACCTTAGTGAACCTCAGCCAATTAAACACGCAAATAACAATAGGCCTCTCACTACACCAATGAAGCACAGACGTCCTCCAGTTGACAGTCATTCTCCTGATGAAAATTCCTGTAGGCTGGATGAAAGCAGATTGAAGGTAGGCCGCAGTACTTCTAACTGGATGATGGCAGACAAAAGATATAGGCTGTCTCTGCACTGGTGGCAATTCTCACTTGATCAAATGAAAGGCAGTCTGCGAAGCACTGCGCCTTATGCCCTGTACACACTATAGGATTTTCCGATGGAAAATGTGTGATAGGACCTTGTTGTCAGAAATTCTGACCATGTGTAGGCTCCATCACACATTTTCCATAGGAATTCCTGACACACAAAGTTTGAGAGCTTGCTATAAAATTTTCCGACAACAAAATCCGTTGTTGGAAATTCTGATCGTGTGTACACAAATCCGACGCACAAAGTGTCATGCATGCTCAGAATAAATTAAGAAACGAATACTATTGGCTACTGCCCCATTTATAGTCCAGACGTAGGTGTTTTTGGTCACCGCGTTCAGAACGATCAGATTTTCCGAGAACTTTGTGTGACCGTGTGTATGCAAGACAAGTTTGAGCCAACATCCGTCTGAAAAAATCCATGGATTTTGTTGTCGGAATGTCCGATCAATGTCCGACCGTGTGTACAGGGCATTACTCTAAAGCCTGCACATATTTGGTGGTCTGAGAAGCTCTTTCTCTCTAACTGGCCTGCACAATGCAGCCTAGATCTGCAGACTGTTTTCCTCAAACCCCAAACCTGAGTTCCTCTCAGCTTTCCGGTTGACAGCAGCACAGCACAAAGTCCCACAGGTTCTCCTCTGCAGCTCTGACGGCGCTGCCATTCTTTCAGGGTTCTCCTAATGCTCTTTCCACCCAGTGGCTGGGGCTACATCTTCTTTTTGCTCCACTTTCCCTGAAGTATCTCATCACCAGCAAGGAGGGCGAAACTAGCTACAGCCAGGGTGGAGATTATTTTCTGAGTGGCTCAAAGTATATATCCAGTTTGCAGCCAAATTGGGATAATACCTTCTTTATATTTGTTACATGTTGCCAGTCAGCATAACTTAAAAAAATATTTTAAAATTGCAGAATTGAATCTTACCTTTTTAGATACTCTATTCTGGACCCTCCAGAAAGGCAAATGCTAGGTAGAATTCTTTGCAAGGGGCCTGGGCAGTTGTGTTTTCCATAATTAACCCTGTCTGTACTGTGCAGGCAGAACTGCATTATTAATTGCAACTACAATGTAGATTGGAATACTGTCTGTTCCTAGCAAACACATACCAAAAACATATAGTGGGGCTTTCTGCAATTTGACTGCACAAATGTAAATGTGCTTTAAAGGCAATTATTGGTGATGCTAATGTACTGTGAGCTGTATATTTAGTCATTTTTAGAAAATGTTCTCGAATATTGGATAAAGGTTTTGACTAGGATAAGAAGTAGTGGAAAGCTTGTCTCCGTGAATAGCCTCTTTTTCTTTAGAAAATTAAGCCCAATAAATGTTTAATACAGAGCACATGCTTATAAGCACTGAAAGCGAAGCTGACAATTGTGAAGCCTGTGCTCTGACCTTTTAACATACATTCAGAACTTGGAGGATTAGTTTTTATTTTTGTTTATTCTTTTTCTTTTTTTTAATGTTGTATCTCAAAAATTGTCAGCTCACTTGGATGGTACTAACTTTGCACAAGAAGCATGTAAACTGGTGTTCGTATGGCAAGGAAGGTATTCCCCTCATTTCTCAGCCAGAGGCTGAAAATTATAGAAGGTGAGCCTTATCCTTGTTAGAGAATAGAAAGTGTGTAGCCCCCTGTTGTGATATCATTCTACTTTGCCTGCAGCATTAGAAGTGCCTAAAATAAAAGGTTATCCATACCAAAGCACCAGTGCCCCTGCTAATGGCTTTTATTTAAAGTCCTCTTGAATTCTAAGGCAGAGAAGGGTGAAAATTGAGCATTTCCCTATTAGTTATCCCAACAAGGACAGTGGACTCAACAACAAATCACAGAATAGCATTAGTACGTTACAATATATCTATTGTAACATTTAAAAACAGAAAATGAGCTTATTTTTCCACTTTCACTTCTTTTTGCTTTAAATATCTATAAAATTAAATAACACATGAATGATATCAGTAGAAAGGAAGCTTAATAATTCTATGAGGGCAATATACATCTCACTACCACATCATAAGAAATAACAAATTAGGCCCCTTTCACACGGGCGGACCGTTCAGGTCTGCCTGTCAGTTTTTTAGGCCGACCTGAACAGACGCTCCATGCAGGTCTATGGAGCGACGGATGTCAGCGGTGACATGTCCGCTAAAATCAGATGTATGGCCAGGGCAGGACTTTGGGTGGTGGGGGCCCCTGGGCTTGAGTCACTTTCGGGCCCTACCTTCTATACATTACTTTAAACTTTTGGTTTTCTTTTAAGCGCGCCACTCTGATACCGTTTGTCTGCCATTACATCACTGTCTAATGCAGACAGGTTTTCTCAACAGCAGTAAATGAGGCACTACGTAACTGCCAATAACCAATCAGCGAACCTCAAGATATGAGTTTAAGGAATTTTAAGGAAAAAAAACTATTTAGTGCTAGTTCACACCAGACGCAGTTCTGTTCAGTTCCGTGCGTTTTTTTCTGCACTCAAAATGCATGTACAGTGTTTTCCATGTATTCTAATGGCTCTATTTCACACCATGCAGTCAGTTTCCGGTTAGTTTCCGGTGCAGAACCTGACTGTAAACTGAATGCATGGTGTGAACTAGAGCCATTGTAATACATGGAAAACACTGTGCATGCATTTTGTGCAGAAAAAAAGCACACGGAACTGAACGGAACTGCGTCTGGTGTGAACTAGCACTTAAGGAAAAAACTTACATTTAAATGCTCATCAATGCAGCCTTGCACAGCGTCCATCTGCATGCTTGTCCAGTGTCATTTGCAGCCTTGTCCAGTGACATTGCAGCCTTATCAGTGTCATTTGCAGCCTTGCAGCCTTGTCAGTGTCATTTGCAGCCTTGCAGCCTTGTCAGTGTCATTTGCAGCCTTGCAGCCTTGTCAGTGTCATTTGCAGCCTTGCAACCTTGTCAGTGTCATTTGCAGCCTTGCAGCCTCCATCTGCAGCCTTATCAGTGTTCATCTGCAGCCTTATCAGTGTCCATCTGCAGCCTTGCCCAGGCTGCAGTTAAACTGCAGTGACTTGTCAGTGTCACTGCAGTTTAAATATGGCGCCACCGAGATACACAGAGCCGGTCCTGTGTATCTCGGCACCTGTCAGCTTTTCTCGTCTCCTCTCGCAGTCCCGCCCAGTCCCGTCCTATGATGGACATAACACAGGTCCAATGGTGGGACTGGGTGTGACTGTGAGTGGAGCCGAGTGCCGCTGCTGGAGCTAGCCGAGTGTACTCGGCTAGCTCCGCTCACAGTCACGCCCGGTCCCTGTGTTATGTCCATCATAGGGCGGGACTAGGCGTGACTGTGAGAGGAACTAGCCGAGTACACTCGGCTAGTTCTATATTAATATATTAAAGTTCTATTGACATGAAAAAAACCCTGAAGTGGGCTACAAGCATTCCCTTCAAAAAAAATAAAAAATAGTGAAGCTGAATTTCAGGTATGGATTTAATAGCATATTTGCAGCTTGGACCAATGTAGTTATGCATATTCCATACTTGTGGGATCCCCACAGAAGATAGAAATCCCTGTAATAGTCTTCAGTAGTACAGCGATCGACACTATCTTTTGGTTGCCCTGCTGCACAGTGAACACAGGCAGTCACTTGTTTGGCATGGGCACCATTCACAGAATGTCTTGCTTTTTTCTCAGTGAATGCAAAGTGTTCTCGTATTAGACAAGGTGAAGAGGTGGCATCAAAATCTCCACCTAGTCCAATCAGAGAACACCTTGCATTCATTGAATGCAAGGTGCTCTGTGAATGGTGCCCATGGCAAGAAAGTAACCCCCTGTGTTCACTGTGCAGCAAGGCAGCCTTTTGGCTCAGGAACCAGAAGATAGCAGGTGCTACTACAGTCATGTCCAGCTTCCACAGGGATCCCACAGGTAAAAGAAAAAAATTGGGGGGGGGGGGGTGTCTCATAAGAGAACCCTCAACGTTGGACAATAATAGCCTGGTACCTCATCCTGAAAAAAATCCATTGCACAAAAAACCCTCACTACTAAACTAGGACTGTAACGGTACCAATGGGTAAAAAAGTATCAAAAAATGTTTATTATACAGAGTAGAATTGTTGGACAAGCATAAAAAAATGTACACATGTGCTACAAATAAAACATAAAAGAAAGCACAAAGACGTGTTCTTCTTAGTGTTGATTCTCACCAACCCCACAGTGGGGGATGAGAAGTGGGGGATGAGAAACTCGCTGTGGCTTTGACGCAGATTGTGCTTCACAGGACACAACCCGCTGCTTCAGGAAAGTATCACGCAGTCATACACTAAAATTAACCATATATATATCAGTTACAGTCACATTTTGTCACATCCCACAGGTATGGGATATGCATACTTGCATTGGTCCAAGCTGGACCAACGTAACTATA
This sequence comes from Aquarana catesbeiana, assembly GCF_042186555.1. Classification (NCBI taxonomy): domain Eukaryota; kingdom Metazoa; phylum Chordata; class Amphibia; order Anura; family Ranidae; genus Aquarana; species Aquarana catesbeiana. The sequence goes on along the minus strand of NC_133324.1, from coordinate 676,509,753 downwards.
ATATAAAATCCATTATTTTACTATATAAACACAATGAGGTTGATTTACTAAAACTGGAGAGTGCAAAATCTGGTGCAGCTTTCCATAGAAGCCATTAGCTTGAAACCTAATTGAACAAGCTGAAGTTAGAAGCTAAATTTCTACCATGCACAGCTGCACCAGATTTTGCACTCTCCCGTTTTAGTAAATCATCCCCAATATGTCTTTATCATATCCACAAACCTATATGTCATATATAAAAAAATAAATAAAAAAAACCCCTTACTCATTTAGATAAGTATGTCTTTTAGAACTAACAAGAAATTCTGGAAACTGTCCGATGCAATGTTGTTGCACTAAATATAGGGTTTCACCATATTTTATCTGCTGGTCAACTTGATATGTATGCCTCACAAATATGCCACAAAATCTGATACCCTACAGTTGCAATTTGAATAAATATATGTAGTCTAGTTACAATTCACTTTTTGTACAGTTGCCAATAAATCCTCCACCATAGTAAAAAAAAAAAAATCTATTTTTGTTTTCCAGTGAAAGAAGAAAGTTAAAACCGCCCTGATATCTGAAACTATTGTATGCCTCTTTGAAAGACACTTGAAGTAACCTTTTGTGTAACAATGATAGTCTGTTTCCTATCATACTAACCTATTACCTATTACAAGCCATGTACTGCATGTGTGTAATAAATAAAAATCAGCCCATTCATTTCTTTCTCCCAAGTGACAGCATCATTACAGAAGTAATTATATTTAAAAGGACAATGAATTAAATCTTTTCTAAGCTTTAAGAAGCTGTGGGAAATAAAATGTGGAATACTTTGTTTTTATACAGTTTTATGCCGGAGATAATCCACACAGACAGGTCTTGTATAAGCAGGCTATCTTCAGTCATCTGTAGTACAAATAGTAATGAGTCATTTATTGGACAATTTACGATACCTGGAACTAGGAAGGGCTTAAGCAATCCTTGGTTTTCTTAATGAGTAATGTACCAAGGACTTCGGTTATGGCACACTGTCGCCCTTTTATGCTGCTCAACGGTAAACATTAGAATGTTTTTAGTTTATTGATATTTGTTCATGAGCTCATGAATGGAAAAGTACAGACTAGAGAAGAATGGACTACTATGTTATCTATTTAAATTACTATCTCGTACCTTCAGAGTACAGTCCTAATTTGTAGTGGAACTGAACCAAGGTAGTGCACTTGTTATGCAATACGTGTCCCTATTTTTTACCTGGGGGGGGCTAAGACCTTTTTTTGGTGTGTTCTTTACTGGGAACTAAATGAAAATTTATGCCTGATGCAGCACAATTCCCAACACTCTAACTTTTACACAAGAAAGTGTGTAGACAAAGGACACCTCCATATTACACCTCTGGTTATCCAGATATCCAGATCAGCCTTTCTCAGCTAGGGTGTTGCAGTGCCTTGGGATGCCATCTGGGTTGTCCAAGGGGGCTGTGGCAAATGCCTAAAAATTGCCTAAAAATAGGCAGGCAGGTGGATCAAGCCTACCTTACTTTACACAGAGCCACAACTTGTTGCTACCAGTTCTACTGTGACAATGCAAAAATGGGCCCACCCATGGTCAACTTGTTGCTACCAGTTCTACTGTGACAATGCAAAAACGGGCCCACCCATGGCCTACCAACCGATTGCATCATCAGCTGGACCTGCCCAATGCCCTTTGTTTCCCCTCCCCTGCCTTTCCCAGTGACAGAATTATGCTAGCTGTGTGAAGAAGAGAAGCTTTGGGATGAAGGCTGCCTATACTGAGCTATTCTGAGAGCTGCAAAGCTGCATTGAACCTATCCAGAATTGTGACTGTTAGGCTTAATGTACACAGGACATTTTACAACCTCCCCTGAACGATGTAACTTGACAGATAGTAAACAACGTTTAAAAATGTCAGTTTTGCTGCTTTTACGTTTGTGTTTAGAAGCATTTTTATTTCAAATAGTTAAACATTGAAAATGCTTGCAATCGAAACGCGGCTAAATGCGAGTTACCGCGTTTACCTGCATTTACAAGCTGTTACAGATGTTTGGCATTTCAAATGCCTCTGATCATCCATCCTGAACGCATTTTTTTGCTTTACAAAAAATGCTTCTAAACTCAACTACGTAGAAATGACTATAAATGCCCCTGTGTACATGTACTGATAAGATAACATAGAGGAGAGGTCAGGGGCAGCTGAAAAAACGTCCAACTGCTCCTAAATGTCCATTTGCTAGCAGCAGTGTACATGAAGCCTTAGCCTCTGACCAATGAATACAAAGATATGAATATTGTACAGGTACAAGGCAACTCTGTGTTACTAACTACTGACGATTCAACTCTCGGGTTGAAATGTTGGGTTTATTTACTATAAATGGATAGTGCAAAATCTGGCGCAGCTCTGCATCGAAACCAATCAGCTTCCAGTTTTTTTTGGCAAAGCTTAATTGAACAAGCTGAAGTTAGAAGCTGATTGGCTACCAAGCACAGCTGCACCAGATTTTTCACTCTCCAGTTTTAGTAAATCAATCTATGTTACAATCTACTGACCATTGAACTCTGCATTACAACCTGCTGACCTCTGAACTCTGCATTACAAACTACTGACCTCTGAGCCCTGCATTACAAACTAATAACCACTTAAAGCGGAGTTCCACCCACTTTTTTAACTTTCTCTTATGTAACATAGATATGGCAATAGTTTCATCATCAATTGTTTTTTTTTCTGTAACCTTAGTTGGATGAAATGTTGATTGCAAACATAAATATTACAAATTTGGTGGGTAATTACACATCAGCTTATGGAGGTCTACACCAAAGAGTGTCACCAAGGAGCCCATGTGCAAGAAAATATCTGCCCCCCCCCATTAAACTACCTAGCCAAGTAAAAGGATAAAATCTGGTGGAGCTGCGCATGGTAGCCAATCAGCTTCTAACTTCAGCTTGTTCAATGAAAGTAGAACTATAGGCAAAAGATTTTTGTTTTATTTTTTGGATAGAATAATGGTTATAACCTGCCAGATTTTTTTTCTCCATCTGTGTCCCATTTTGGAGATTTTGCCTCACTTCCTGTCACATAGACAAACAAAAAGTGAGAGGAAATCCCTGCAAATTAAGGGAATTCCTAGGGGACCCCAAGGTCACCAGAACTAGTGTCCCCATTGTAAGATTTCCCATCTATTATTTTTCTGGGAAAAACCTAAAATGTGGGATTGTCTTTTACTTTCACTTTCAACGATAACGATAAAAAGGACAAATAGAGACGGTGAATCTCCTTAATGGGGGCACAGACAGCAATAGAATCTGACAAGCGTTCTTATCCCGCTCCCCTCTATCCTAAACTAAAAAAAGTTTTGCCTTTAGTTATACTTTATGCTTGGACAAAAAAACTAGAAGCTGATTGGTTTCTATGCAGAGCTGCACTAGATTTTGCACTTTCCAGTTTTCGTAAATCAGCCCCATTGTGTCTAGGTCTGCAATTCCAACAGTAATGCACAGATTCACATACATTACAAATGGCCCCCTAAGTCCCAGAGAGCCACTGTGTGTGAATGGCAAAAAAGGGGACCGCATGAACCACTTGCCGACTGCCTCCTGTAGATATACGTTGGCAGAATGGCACGTAACCGTACATTACTCTGAATTTGCCGGCGTGTGCGCGCACCTCCCGTGAGCTCTGTGAGTCGGGTCGCGGGTCCCGTGGACTCAATCGCCGCGGGGATACCCGCGATCGTAAACAGCATCTCCCCGTTCTGCCTAGTGACAGTGTCACTGATCTCTGCTCCCTGTCATCGGGAGCAGAGATCAGTGACATGTCACACACAGCCCATCCCCCCTACAGTTAGAACAAATACCTAGTACTGACTTAACCCCTCCCTGCCCCCTAGTGGTTAACCCCTTCACTGCCAGTGTCATTTACACAGGAATAAGTGCATTTTAATAGCACTGATTTCTGTATAAATGACAATGATCCCAAAAATGTGTCAAAAATGTCCGACATGTCCGCTATAATGTCGCAGTCACAAAAAAAATTGCTGATCACCGCCATTACTAGTAAAAAAAAAAAATTATTAATAAAAATGCCATAAAACCATCCCCTATTTTGTAAACGCTATAACTTTTGCGCAAACCAATCAATAAATGCTTATTACGATTTTTTTTTACCAAAAATATGTAGAAGAATACGTATCAGCCTAAACTGAGGAAAAAAATGTTTTTTTATATATTTTTGAGGGATATTTATTATAGCAAAATGTAAAAAATATGCGTTTTTTTCAAAATTGTCGCTCTTATTTTGTTTATAGCGCAAAAAATAAAAATCGCAGAGGTGATCAAACACCACCAAAAGAAAGCTCTATTTGTGGGGAAAAAAGGACGTCAATTTTGTTTGGGAGCCACGTCGCACAACTGCGCAATTGTCAGTTAAAGAGACGCAGTGCCGAATCTCAAAAAACGCACTGGTCAGGAAGGGAGTAAATCCTTCTGGGACTGAAGTGGTTAAAGGAAAGAGGAACAGATGGCTCTGAGTCAAAAAAGGCACATTACTGTCTATTGTGAATTTTACTCTAATGGAGAGAATGACACAGGCTTTCTGAAGTGCAATCTCAGTTAATAACTAACAGTCTGCTTTTTATAACAAGACATGGGATTGTACACCATCCTACCATAAAAACATACCTAAATAATACAGTAATTGTCAAAAAGAATCGGGCGGAATATCTGCTCACCATGGGCACATCCCTATGTAACTTGGAAAAAAGAGGTTTCCCCTATATAATGGGACTTTGAAGGCTCAAAGAGTAAACATAATTGCTTATAAACAGTAATTTTATGATCCCTTTTTTTTTGGATAATAAAATTTCTCTTTTTAAGCACTTGTGCTTACATAAGTTTTAATTATTAAATAAACTTTAACCTTTATTACCCAACAGAACCATTGTTAACCATTAATAGACCAAAATGCTTAGTCACTGACCAAATAAGTTTACGAACCACTGTCCACCCACAAAGTGGACAAAATTACCCCATAAAGCTGTTTTACTGCCAAAGGTTTTGTTTCCAAACCAGCACACAACTGCCTGAAGACCTTCCTAGCAATAGCAGGCAGCTTGTATCATGAAACAAATTAACCTCTTCATGATAAAGGTAAACCAAAAAGGTGCTTGTTACCCAAACATTTCATATTCCTAATTTGTGTCTGTTCAAAAGTGTACGTGTGTTAAAAAGTATCTTGTTCTCTTTGTATTTCTTCCTTTGTGTGAAATACCTGCTGATCCTGCTAGTCCCCTTGCTTTCCTATTTTAAAACTGACCATGCTATACATGGAAGGACATGCATCCTGGTGTGGTCAACTTTCTGGCTGTGCTGGGAACACAGCCTGCCTTTCCTCCAATCGCCAAGACCTGTGATCTACATTGGGGGACATTGTTTTTGTTTCTGTTTTAAATAAGGGGATTGTCAAAAACTGTCTCTGTGTTTTCATTTATTTTTGACACTTTTTTTGGTGAATGAGTAGGGGTATTCATTCATATGGGGGGGGGGGTGGAATCTGGGGGCGCCCTTAACCACTTCAGCCCCAGAAGATTTGCCCCCTTAATGACCAGGCCATTTTTTGCAATACGGCACAGAGTCGCTTTAACTGACAATTGTGTGGTTGTGTAACTTTGTATCCAAACAAAATTTAGGTAATTTTTTTCCACAAATAGAGCTTTCTTTTGGTGGTATTTGATAACCTCCTGCGTTTTTTATTTTTTGTGCTTTAAACAAAAAAAGAGCTACAATTTTGAAAAAAAAAAAAACAGTATTTTTTAATTTTTGCTATAATAAATATCCCAAAAAAAACAAAACAAAAAGGCTTCCTCTGTTTAGGCCAATATGTATTCTTCTACATATTTTTGGTAAAAAAAAAAAAAAAAACGCAATAAGTGTATATTGCGCAAAAGTTATAGCGTCTACAATTTTTTATTTGTAATATATTTTTTTACTAGTAATGGAGGTGATCTGCGATTTTTATCAGGACTGAGACATTGCAGCGGACAGATTGGACACTTTTGACACTTTTTTTGGGACCAGTGACATTTATGCAGCGATCAGAGCTAAAAATAGCCACTGATCACTGTATAAATGTCACTGGCAGGGAAGGGGTTAATACTAGGGGGCGATCAAGGGGTTAAATCTGTGTCCTAGGGAGTCTTTCTAACTGTGGGGAGGTAGGACTGCCTGGGAGAGGAGACCGATTGCTGTTCCTAAGCAGTAGGAACAACAGATCAGTCTCCTCACCCCTGACAGAACAGAAATCTGTCTGTTTACATTAACAGACCTCCGTTCTGAAATGAAGGATAGGGTGTATTGGCGCTACCTAAAAAAACCTATATTAATCAATATGTTTAAAAACTGGGATAGCCAATAAATTCGCACCACCTACTTGAAATTATAAATCTAAGGGGTGTGCAGTATGTACAAACTCCCTTATTCACAATATGGGTAATGCCACCAGACAAGTATTTTACCAATGCTCATATGTTCAATAAATTATGATAAAACCAAGTGTCGCACCACTTATTGGATCCTACTGTATCTGGGAATGAGACCAGAGACTAGATTCCATATAGTGCATTTACTAGGAACCATATAGCAATACAGTGGTATAGATATAAGTATTACTATCCTAATCTGATATGTTACGTTTAATTCGGCATAAATTGCAATTACATAGGCCTAAAACTACTCAATAACATAGGAGACAGCAGCGATTAGATTTGCAACAGATATTATGACAGTCCCATATATTGATGTTAGGTAGCTCATGCAGATTCCCACAGGTGACTTTGGTGCTGCAATAATTTGTCAGGTGACTCTCGTGCTCCCCCTTTGGTTGCCTACTCACCAGCTCCCAGACCCCCAACAGGGGTATAACGCTTATGATGTGGTGCGCTGGGTTGCTTCCATCTAGTGGGTTCTTATGTTGTAGCCAGCTCCCCAAACCCCCCAGTGGGGTATTTCGTCTGTAGTGGGAAATAGATCCCCTTGCTGCCAGATATTGTAGTAGATATATCCTGTGCTTTTAAATCCTTGGCGATATTGCTTCCACTCATATATTCAGAAAAAAAGGGAGAGTTTCCATAGCATAATACCGTATGGCCACTTTATTTAAAATTATAACTAGACCAGCCACGCTGATCTTATAAAGAAAATGTTTTAAAATTGACAAAAACTATACTGAGAAATAAAAATTATAAAGTCTCAATCAAACAAAAATTAAAAAAATTAAAAAAATAAAGAAAAATAAAACTGCCAAATCCAGATACTGATTATAAATTTCTGTCCAGATGGAATAGGACAGCAATGATTGCCCAACAAAGTGCAAACTTAATTAAAAGCAAAGAGTCCCTCCAAACAAGCATATGGAGCACAAGGTATAAGGTTACCAGCTGCCAAGCAGCGTCCTCCTCTTTCCTTGCCTTAGAGTAGACTGACAGAGCGTGATGCCGTTGAGAGTCCCTCCAAACAAGCATATGGAGCACAAGGTATAAGGTTACCAGCTGCTAAGCAGCGTCCTCCTCTCTCCTTGCCTTAGAGTAGACTGACAGAGCGTGATGCCGTTGACCTCCGTTCTGGCTCTCTCAGGAGCTATCACGGGTTCCTGGTGCACCCCCTAGTGCTCTTAAAGCGGCCGATATAGAGCTATGATGGCTCGCCCAGGGGAGCCAACCTGCCGCAGTACAACGGCTGGTCTCCAAGTGGTTAATAAAGGGGGTCTCCAGATTCCGATAAGCCCCCTGCCCGCAGATCCTCACAACCACCGGCCAGGGTTGTGGGGAAGAGGCCCTTGTCCCCATCAGCATGGGGACAAGTTGTTTTGGGGGACCCCAAAGCACCCCTCTCATGTTGAGGGCATGTGGCCTGGTATGGTTCAGGGGGGGCGAGAGAGTGCCCCCCCTTTTCCTGCGGCCTGCCAGGTTGTGTGCTTAGATAAGGGTCTGGTATGGATTTTGGGGGGACCCCTACACCATTTTTTTAAATTTTGGTGTGCGGTTCACCTTAAAAACCATACCAGACCTGAAGGGCCAGGTATGGGTTTTGGGGGGGACCCCCACGCCGTTTTTTTCTCTTTTGGTGCGGGGTTCCCCTTAATATCCATACCAGACCTGAATGGCCTTTTAATGATTATTTTAATGTATATTGCCAGGTTCCGACAATACATTACGGCCGCGAGCAGTTTTGAATGACAATTTTTCCTTTAGAAATGTAATTTTGCTGCGGTACTGTTCTAAACAAGGGAAAAATGCGCCACTTTACAGTCATACAATAGACACCCCCCCAGGCATAATATTTAAAGGAATATTTCATTTTTATTGTTTCATTTTAAGCATTAAAAAAATCACTGCTTCTGAATAAAAGTCCGTTTTTAAAAAATAATTTGCATTGATACATGTCCCCTGGGGCAGTACCCAGGTCCCCAAACAATGTTTATGACAAAAACTTGCATATAAGCCTTTAAAATGAGCACTTTTGATTTTTCATGTTAAAGTCCCATAGACTTTAACGGTGTTCCGGCGGATTTCGAATTTGCCCCAAACATTGCATATTGTTCGGTGTTCGCCCGAATATTCAAACAACCAAAGTTCGGCCTGAACTTATGCTCAGCCCAAACCGTTCGCCCATCTCTATCAACATGGGGACCCCTTACCCCAAAGCATGAAGGGGGACCCCACTGCATTATTTTTTTTCGACAAGGGGTTACCCTTAAAATCCATACCAGACCTGAAGGGTCTGATATGGATTAAGGGGTACCCCCATGCTGTTTTTTCTCAATTTGTGTTCAAAACTGATGACATGTGAGTATCAGAAGCATTCCCATAGAAGCCAATGAGCACATCACCATGAACACACCATCTCCACCGTGAAACATGGTGTGGCAGCATCATGTTGTGGGGATTTCTTCAGCAGGGACAGGGAAGCTAGTCAGAGCTGATGGAAAGATGAATACAGGATAATCTTAGAAGAAAACCTGTCCTGAGTCTGCAAAATACTTGAGACTGCGGAGGAGGTTCACCTTCCAGCAGGACAACGATCCTAAACACACAGCCAGAGCTACAAAGGAATGCTTTAGATCAAAGCATATTCGTGTGTTAGAATGGCCCAGTCAAAGTCCAGCCTAAATCCAATTGAGAATCTGTGGCAAGACTTGAAAATTGCTGTTCACAGACAGTTCTCCATCCAATCTGACAGAGCTTGAGCTATTTTGCAAATAAGAATGGGCAAAACTGTCACTCTCTAAATGTGCAAAGCTGGTAGAGACATCCCCAAAAAGACTTGCAGCTGTAATTGCAGTGAAAGGTGGTTCTGCAAAGTATTGACTCCGGGGGGGCTGGATTCAAATGCACGCCACACTTTTCACATATTTATTTGTAAAAGATTTTGAAAATAATTTATAATTTGCCTTCCACGTCACAATTATGTGCCACTTTGTGTTGGTCTATCACGTAAAATCCCAATAAAATACATTTACGTTTTTGGTTGTACCATGACAAAATGTGGAAAATTGCAAGGGGTATGAATACTTTTTCAAGGCACTGTAGTATAGTGCAAAATCTCATAGTACAGTATACAGTATATTTAATTTGACTAGGATACAGATATTTTAGTGCCATGGTTAGTCACCTGCATCATTTCTTGTAGGCTGTCTCCCTCTAGTGGATAATAAGCATACACTTTATTTCCCACGTTTGGCAGTTATTTGCAAAAAATATAATCCATGTAATTATTGATATTTCTAGGCTGTTCCAGGTTTTGTGTTTAATTTGATTATTTTGAGCTTTTCCTGTGTTTAATAAATCCCAGAACTATTACATTGCAATTAAATTATTATTCTAGGTTAGGTGAGTGTAAAGCAAAAGATGAGTCGAAAAATCTAATGAAAATTCTTGTCAAGTCGTTTCAATTTTGCATCGTTAGTGTGCCAGCTGCAACACACAATTTTCATGCCGCAATCAAATGTGCCTGATCCAACATACTGGATTTTCTTTTTAGAAAAACTAAACAATGATGGCACAATTGTATGCCTCATTATCATTTTTCAATCAACAGAGCGTTTCGTTTTCTCTTTTTAAATCTGCACATTCCATTGAAAGAATACCTGCCATGTAGGTCCTTTTTTCAGACACTTCCTTTTATGGGGGGGGAAACTATCTCCCCGTGTTGGCAGGCATGCCAACACGGATTGAGTAAACATTATTGTCACTATCAGGAGGCTTGTCAAGAGTAACGATGTTCAAATAATGCTGTAGTGAAGGCAAGTAAACACAAAGTGGCTGCAAAAGGCTAGAGAAGATAAGCAGGCCTAAGATGCAAAAAACAATATAGTATCGTATAAAAAAATGACAGCTGTTTATAATGCACATTGCTTTAGAAAGGAAAAGGTGTTTGGAGTATCTTTATCTGCTGATTGTTAAACTTTCTGGAATACACATATCGCTATTGTGGTGTAGGATCAGGGCCTGCTGTCCCTCCATCCCTCTTTCTTTCCTTCTTACTCTCCTTCCTTCTCTCTCTCTATCTCTTTCTCTCTTTCTTTCTTTCTCTCTCCCTCTCTTTCTCCCGTTCTTTCTTCTGCCATCCCTCTCTTCCTTCACCCTCCATCCCTCTTTCATCTCAAACTCTAACCACACCCCATGTAAGCCACGCCCAATAGTTCATTAGATCACGCCCCTTTTTGGTGCTTCTTGCTGCGCGTGCCACATTTTTCCACCCCCGCTACACCACGCCTACAAATGAATGCCCCACCTCCTAATTACAATAAGACTCTGCCTACAGACCAAATAGTGTCCCTATAATTTTTTTGAGAATGTTGGCAACTATGTTTTGCTGATAAAATGTATCTGAAATATGCTGAAAGGTTGGTATCACATGGGCACCGCCCAGTCCAATCAGCAAGAATCAGTGCACAGATCCTCTACTGAATCAGAGCAGAACAGGACAAATACCACTTTTGTGACATCCTTGCCCTTTCAGTTTTTTTTTTTTTAATTTACTTTCTGCAGCTTTCCTTGTCTATGTTAGATCTATCATACCTCCCAACATTTTGAGATGGGAATGAGGGACACCTACTAGCAAACGTATGTAAGCATAGGACATGCCCCCTGTCACACCAACAAAAAAAAGGTTAATTAAAATCCTCAAGGACTTTTTTTACCACTACTATTACTTTATATTGGCTTTTAAAAAATTATAAATGCAGCAATTTAGTATTTGGATGAAAGGTTTAGCACAGGGAAACACTTTTTGAAAGATAAAACGTACATTTTATACACAACTATATAGATCAGACCAAAATGAGGGACAAATAAGGAGGAAAGAGGGACAGAGGGACATTGCTCAAAATCAGGGACAGTCCTTCGAAATCAGGGACAGTTGGGAGCTATGGATCTATGGGTGGCCAGTTGAAAACGGACTTGTGTCCATTTACATCAGACTACCTCTGATTCTTCATAGAAGGAAAAAAAGAACACAAGTCCGCCTGCCCATAGACTTACATGGAGCTTCCAATCATTTCCATATGAAAAACTGTGGAAGGGGCTAGCATGTTTATAAACACAGATAAACGCACATCCTTGGCCTATTAGATATCATTCATCTTTCTTTGGTTATCTGACACGGAATGTGACAAAGGCAGGTCACAGAATGGTGTCAGCTATACAGTACATATTACACACTGCAGTTTCTTTAACTGGAAATTTCAGCATGTACTGTATTTCTCTAAGCGGATGAATAAAATATCTGCTCTGCATGTATATAAATAGGGAACTTTTTCTCTTGTCACCAAACCATCAAGGAGAGTGATCCTCTTTGGAAAATACTACATACCGCTCATGATTATGAGGACAGTGATTTTCATTAAAATGTAGGCTTTTCTTTGATCCTCTTCATTTCTGGTCCTAATTTCTTATTCATACAGGAACTTGTTTTGCAATGAAGACTTTCATTTTATACCTACTGCACACGGCAATTAAAATTTATACAGGATATGAACAATATTTTAATCTTTCCCAAGAAGAATACGATCTTAATTTGTCAGTGTAAGAATGTTATCTTAATTTGTCAGCGTGAAGCTCCAATGAAGCCAAAAATCTAAAATACTGAACTAGAACCTAACGCAGTTTTAACCACTTGAGTATCAGCTTGTAATACTCCTTTATTACCCGGGCATTTTTCAGCTTTGGTGCTATGATAGTTTGACGAACAATTACTCTACTACGCAACACTGCACCTAAATTAATTGTAAATATTTTTTTTCAGTCAGAAAGAGCTTTCTTTTGGTTAAACACCACTAGGATTTGTATCTTTTAGGTTACTTTCACACTGGGGCGTTTTTCAGGCGCTTTTGGGCTAAAAATAGCATCTGTAAAGCGCCTGAAAAACGCCTCCCCTGCAGCCCCAGTGTGAGAGCCTGAGTGCTTTCACACTGGGGTGGTGCGCTTGCAGGATGTTAAAAAAAGTCCTGCAAACAGCATCTTTCTGGTGGTGGAGGAGTGGTGTATACACTGCTCCTCCACTGCCCAGCCATTGAAATCAATGGGCACCGCTGCCAAAGCGCCTGCAAAGCGCTTCGGCAGAGGCACTTTGCGGGCGCTTTTAACCCTTTATTCGGCCGCTAGCAGGGATTTAAAGTTTCCCCGCTTGCGGCCGAAAATCGCCGATATAACAACGATAAAGTGCCGCTAAAATTAGCAGCGCTTTACCGCTAACCGCTAACGCCTCCGCCCCAGTGTGAAAGTAGCCTTACTATATATATGTAAGGAAAAAGATCAAATATTTTAGAAAAAAACTGTTTCTGTTATTTTCTGTTAAAATATAGTTGTCAAGACTGAAATTACCCCTTTTTGGAAAGTGGACACACCAAAATGCTTCAGTTTTTGCCAAAACCTTTTTTGGAATTGAAAAAAACATGCAATATTGAGGGGGTTAAAACATGAAGCTTCGGAATGGTGCACTTTATCAGGGAGGGAAGAGTTGGTGAAGGGATTAATGTACAGGTCACATACAATGGGAGGATAGAGAAAGGGTAATAAGAAGGATTAGGCTCCATTCACACTTGTACGACTCCAAAGTTGCGCGACTTTGGAGTGCAACTTTGATGCAACTTTGACGCAAGTTTAGATGGGTGCAACTTGGATACGACTTTTGGCTTTGATCAATGATGTTGCACTGTATAACATTCAGGTATGACTTTCATGCAACTTTTGAGGGTTAACATTGAAGTTCATGGCCCTCAAGTTGCATGAAAGTTGGACCAAAGTAGTGAAATGAACTACTTTGAAGTTGCTGCGACTTTAAGTTGTACATATATGAATGGTTTTTATTGGAAAATATGGGGAATGACTTGTCATGCCACTTTGATGTCCAAAAGTCATATGAAAAGTTGCACAATTGTGAATGGAGCCTAATGCCGCGTACACACGATCAGACTTTCCGGCATACTTGGTCCGGCGTACCGGAGTCCGTCGGACAATTCGATCGTGTGTGGGCTCCAGCGGACTTTGTTTTCTCAAAAGTTTGACGGACTTAGATTTGAAACATGTTTCAAATCTGTCCGACGGACTTGAGTCCGGTCGAAAAGTCAGCTCGTCTCTATGCTAGTACGACGGACAAAAACCGACGCTAGGGCAGCTATTGGCTACTGGCTATGAACTTCCTTGTTTTAGTCCGGTCGTACGTCATCACGTACGAATCCGTCGGACCTTGGTTGATCGTGTGTAGGCAAGTCCGTTCATTTCAAAAGTCCGTCGTAAAGTCCGTCGAAAATTCCGCCGGAAAAAGTCTGCCGTAAAGTCAGGTCGTGTGTACGCGGCATAAGGGAGATAAAACATTTATATGCAGGTGTAAAAAATCTATGTAACACATTAAAAAACATGAAAGCCCCCTTTCCTCCTTGAACACACACATACAGTATGTACATACACTATGTTGTCAAAAATATTGGGACACCTGCCTTTACACACAAATGAACTTTAACCACTTCAGCCCAGGAAGATTTGGCTGCTCAATGACCAGAGCATTTTTTACAATTTCGCACTGCGCTGCTTTAACTGTTAATTGCGCGGTCATGCAATGTTGTACCCAAACCAAATTTTCCTCCTTATATATATATATATGTGTATATTTATATATATATATATATATATATATATAGAGAGAGAGAGAGAGAGAGAGAGAGAGAGAGAGAGAGAGAGAGAGAGAGAGAGAGAGAGAGAGAGAGAGAGAGAGAGAGAGAGAGAGAGAGAGAGAGAGAGAGAGATACACATATATAGTGGGGACGGAAAGTATTCAGACCCCCAATTTTTCACTCTTTGTTATATTGCAGCCATTTGCTGAAATCATTTAAGTTCATTTTTTTCCTCATTAATGTACACACAGCACCCCATATTGACAGAAAAACACAGACTTGTTGACATTTTTGCAGATTTATTAAAAAAGAAAAACTGAAATATCACATGGTCCTAAGTATTCAGACCCTTTGCTGTGACACTCATATATTTAACTCAGGTGCTGTCCATTTCTTCTGATCATCCTTGAGATGGTTCTACACCTGCATTTGAGTCCAGCTGTGTTTGATTATACTGATTGGACTTGATTAGGAAAGCCACACCCCTGTCTATATAAGACCTTACAGCTCACAGTGCATGTCAGAGCAAATGATAATGTGATATTTGAAATGAATGTGATATTTCAGTTTTTCTTTTTTAATAAATATGCAAAAATGTCAACAATTCTGTGTTTTTCTGTCAATATGGGGTGCTGTGTGTACATTAAAGAGGAAAAAAATTAACTTAAATGATTTTAGCAAATGCCTGCAATATAACAAAGAGTGAAAGGGGGTCTGAATACTTTCCGTCCCCACTGTATATATATATATATATATATATATATATATATATATATATATATATATATATATATATATATATATATATATATACAGCCTAGTATATACTCTGCATTTAGTGTAGTGTTTTTACCCCCTTATTATATTTAAGATTTAATATCTCAAAGATCTGATGTTGGTTAAATGAGAGTTATTTGTCCAAGAGTGAAAGCTCTAACACAATAGCAACATTTATTGGTAAGTATTTGAAAGTCTATCTAATACACAAGCCTCTATCT